>NC_142705.1:434346-486846 GCF_029339155.1 Prunus mume
CAGGAAATGGGGTCTCACAGAGTCCTCTAGTTCCGGCCCTCCTACTTAGTTCCTACGGACGTTAGAAGCGTTGACGATCTTTTTTCCTTTCTTTGTGGATATGACTACTATTTAGCTGTGCTTGATTAGTCCTCGCATGACTCTTCTTCACACTGATTTCAATCCGATTCGTCGACTCTATTCTATTGGCCGGATATCAATACCGTCTACTGATCATGGAAGCTAGTGTGGCCAATGCGTCAGCAAACTTATTCTTCGTCCTCGACATATAATTGAAGGTAATCCGTCTGAACTTTAGGCTGATATCTTCCAGATACTGATGGTAGGGAATGAGCTTCTGATCTTTGGTTTTCCAATCACCAGTTGTCTGAAAGATGATAAGTGACGAATCTCCATATACATCAATCTCCTTGATTCTCAACTCGAGGGCGCGAAGCGCCTGTGATACACGCAGAATATTCTGCGATATTGTTTGTTTGTGCAAAAGAATCTCAACTTGACAGCTATGGGAATATGGGCTGGGCTCCTTTTGGCGAGCTTTAAGATAGCAAGCATGTAGAAAGGGGCTGCTTCCAACTCCATTTCCGTTCTGATTTACTGCACCGTCAAAGAACATTTGCCAATCATGAGGAGTTTCGTCTTCTTCTTCGCCTACCGCAAATAGAATAGCCTCGCCCGGGAAATTAGTCCCCTTACTAAAAAAATCAAGCTTATAGTCAGGCACGGGATGGGATGATCCGCAGGTGGTCTGCTATTGCCTGCCTCTTGCCTTTCTCATTTAGGGCTTCCGGGTGACGTACACAATATAGAACTCTGAGAGTAACATCTGCCACCTTGCTGTACGGCCCGTGAGGGCTGGCTTTTCAAAGAGATACTTCAGCGGGTCCACCCTTGCAATCAGCATGGTCGTATAGTTCAACATGTAGTGGCGTAGGCGTTGCGAGGCCCGTGTAAGAGCACAACAGGTCTTTTCTAGAACCGTATACCTTGTCTCATAATCAGTGAACTTCTTGCTGAGATAGTATACGGCTCTTTCCTTCCTACCCTCGTGCTGACCAAGGACACAACTCATGGATGCTTCCATTACTGACAGATACATCAGGAGAGGTCGACAGGCGTTGGCGGTGCCTGGATGGGAGGATTGAGTAGATATTTCTTAACTTTGTCAAACGCCTTTTGGCAATCCTCGTTCCTTGTGTCTATCTTTTCTGAAAGGCGGGGTATTCTTTCTGAGCAGTTTAAAGATCGGCTCACAGATGGGTGTGAGCTGGGCAATGAACCTGCTGATGTATTGTAGCCTGCCCCAAAAAGCCCTGATTTCTTTCTCTGTCTTTGGTACCGGCATGTCGATAATTGCTTTGCCTTTTGCAGGTCGACTTCGATTTCTCTTCTGCTGACAATGAACCCGAGTAGCTTACCTGACAAAGCACCAAACCCCCTCCCGGCTTTCTTTTTCGGATGAAGACGAAGACTGTATTTCCGAAATCTGTCAAACACTTTCTTCAAATTCACCGTCTTCTTAAGCCCAAGACTTGGCGATCATGTCATCGACATAGACCTCCATTTCCTTGTGAATCATATCATGAAACAGCGCAGTCATGGCTCGCTGGTACGTCGCCCCGGTATTCTTTAGACCAAACGGCATCACCTTGTAACAGAACGTGCCCTCCTATCCGATATTGTGATAAACGCTCTGTCTTCCTCGGCCATCTTGATCTGGTTATATCAAGAGAAAGCATCCATAAAGGACAGCATCCCATGTCCAGCGGTGTTGTCCACCAGAACATCGATGTGAGGAAGAGGAAAAAAAGATTTTCGGCTTGCCGGGTCTTTTGACTCACGGAACCAGCTTTCTGAGGGAAAAACCGTTCTCGAAAAGCGTGACCATCCAGTTGAATCTCGTTACCCTCCCGGGGGCGCGCCCACTTTCCACTATTATGGAGCCGGGCCGCAAGCAAGTGAATGTGACCCCGCCCTCCATCAGCCGTTGTGTGTGAGCTTCGCTCCTTATAGCTCTACACCGCCGCCCCGGCCACTTTCGCTCCTCTACCATATGATTCATTCTTTGGAAGTTAGGCACGTGACTCGATAGCGCAGGCACAAGACCTTTGAATGCAAACAAAGAATAGCGAGACCGCATATAGTTTGGAACCCAAGCTTACCTTATTATTATGAAAAGGGGAAGGTTTGATAAAGGAGCTTTTTAGCCCTTTTGCTGAGGTCCGCGGCCCCGCCCTGAATAAGGAGAGGCCTATTGATGACCGAGCCACTCTTATACTACTCCTTACCTCACCCCCCCCCTTGTCACTTAAAGGGCGAAGTCGCTGAAGCGAGTCTAAAGGCCAAAGAGTGATCTTTGAACGCTACTACGCATCCTTACTAATAGTATAGTGTAAGGTAGGTTTGGGTATAGCAGGACTTGAACCTGCGACCATTAGGTTAAAAGCCCAATGCTCTACCAACTGAGCTATACACCCAAAAAAGATATAGTAGTAAATAAGGATTGGTGCGGAAAAAAAAGAGGGCGGTCCCTCTTATTCTCATCATATTAAAGGGGCGCGGCTCTGTATGAGGCTCGTACTGCAGGCAGAGCAAGCGAAGAAAACGTAAGGGCGCGCGTTAGCTAGGCCGTTTTCTTGCAGGAGTGCTAACGCGCCCCTTATTGAAAACTCAAGGAAAGCCTTGATCGATATGAGAAACATGCGCTCAAGCACCCAACCTATACAAGGGGCTTGGGCGCCGGCCTTACTCAACAAGCACCTTTATTAGTAAGGTTGCTTGTTTCCACTCATTGAAGATTCTATCTGCAAAAGAAGGTCAACGGGGGATACTAAAGTTGCTCTCACTAACACCATCTACGAGAAGGTGAGGTCGTCTTTCTTTCCAGCCGCCATACAGTTCGCCTTAAAGCCTTAAAGACGGAGAAGGGGAGGAGCGGTTATCTATGTAATTACGGTCTTTGTTGGCCGCGGTCGAGCACTCTCTTTTCTTTGTCCAATTCCGTCTTACCAAACAAGACTGACTTCTGACCAACCCCCAAAAAAAGGGGGCAGCCGCGGTCGAACTCTAATTCTGGAAAAAAGTCGGGGCCCTTTTACCAAGTCTACCGGATAGAAGATGATAGAGGGCCATATCGTTGCGTTGGACAAGACAGTGCCGTCTCACTTCGAGTTCCTTCCTTCGTAGTAAAATCAGATGATACGCTTCGGCGATGTTACCTACCAAAAAAAGGCCTGCTAGGTGATCGAAATCGCTCAGGTCAGTGAGGACTCACTCACTCACCCGCCTACTCCTTATCTATCTAATAGTTTCTTCTATCTACTGAATTCAAAAGGCGACCGGCCGCGCCGGGCTATAAGATACAGTTGTTGTACTACTTTACTGGTAATAAAAAGCTTACGTAAAAACGGAAGACTCTTGTATGTACGGTAACCCTCTCTTCCGCTACTGGTGGACTGTTGCACAGAAAGGCCGACAGAAGCAACGTTTCTTAGCGCGCTTTTCAAGCGCTTAGCTTCGGGCGGGCGGCAAGGCCATAAAGTAAGTTCAGTTGGAAGCCTAAGCCAAGAAAAGTTACGGGCCCCTTTAGAGATAGGGGAGCGGCTTTCCTGTGGTAGTAATTGCGAACATCTCTCCGCGTGCACAGTTTGCTTGCATGCCGCTTTAGGCACATCTCTCTTTCTTAGTTTCACGCTGGCCTAATGAATGAAAGTCAGTCTTTTAGTAAGCGTATATAAACAGCTGTTTAGTGTATAAGCAATTCTTTAGTGGCCGCACCGAAAGTTACGTACGGTGGAGGTTGGTTGAAGATGATGTTACGCGGCGTTCAGAACCAGCCTTGAAGTGAATGAATTAGAAAGAACGAAGAAGTAAGGAAATGAGACGACTCTTTCTTGAACTATATCATAAACAGATCTTCCCCTCCACACCAATCACGAGTTTTTCTCCATTCCTCTCGTATATCGTCGTAACGCCCTTAATGCTAGGTTTTGAAAAAGACTTTTCATGTCATTCCCATTTAGGTCCGATTCGGATCCCTCCGTTGTTTCCTTTTCCTCCCGCACCTTTTTCTCGAAATGAGAAAGAAGATGGTACACTCGAATTGTATTATTTAAGTGCTTATTGCTTGCCAAAGATCCTACTTCTACAATTGGTAGGTCACCGGGTTATTCAAATAAGTTGTGTTTTCTGTGGTTTTCCCATGTTACAACTTCCGTACCAATTCAGTCGATCCGGAATGGATCGGTTAAACATTCTATTAGGGAGCCCGGTCTTGACTCTTCTGTGTGGTATTCATTCTCGTTCGGCTCTTGGAATCACATCCAGCAGTGGTTGGAACAGCTCGCAAAATCCAACCACTTTACCTACTTCATTGCCCCCAACCGTTTCTCGTACCTCTATTGAAACAGAATGGTTTCATGTTCCTTCATCGATTGGTTATTCCTCTCCGTTCGTATCTCTTTTTCCAATTTCGGTCTCGATTAGTTTACAAGATTGAATGGCCAATTCTCCTCCGGACCCTCGCTTCGATTGTTTTCCAAGAATGCTGAGCCGGGTATGTAAGCCATGTATCTGGGAGGAACTAAAAAGAAGAGCTTTCGGTTTTTTGCACCCGTCTTGCAGCTATTTAAAAAAGAAATTTTTTATTATTTTTTTATAAGAAAGATTATATATATGTCCAATCTCTAGTGGTTGGTTCCACAGCGTGCTCCTCGCTGCCCTATGGAGTAATAAGGGGGGCAAGACTCTCTTTCTCTATTTTTCTCTTTCTCTTTTAGTGCTTTCGTGGTTGTTTGATTATCTTCTTATTGATATCATCATTGAGGTAGATTCACGAATCCCAAGGCAGATCTAAGCCCAGATTCTTGCGTCTACATTCTGGCGCCGCCCTTGTTTAGTGTTAAACGGGGGATTTCGATTTGCCATGTACTTTCCGTCACCTTCTCGTCGTCTTCGATCTCTCTGTTTCAACAGATATTTCTGGCTGAAACTTGCCACGATGGGTTTTCAATGGTCGAAAAGCTCTTTCCCTTGTCATGACCAACCTCCTTCGTCACTTTCGCTCACAGAACCAGGCACCACTGGCATGGCTAGCTGCTACAATACGGGATCGCTAGAAGCGTCAGGCGGAACCCCTTTTTTTGCTCGCTCCAGATCTGATTTAATTCGGCTCTCATCCGAGCAACCTGCACTTCAAACCTCTAATGTCAGTAAGAGGAAGGATTTAATTCCCTTATTCGACCGTGGCTTTTGTTCACGCGGTTCACGACCTCTCGGAAGGGGTTGAGTTGAGTAATAGCAGATGAGGCGGAAAAGAAGAACGCCGGGGGGCCCACGTTTGCGCAGCCTTTCTCTTGACTAAGCCCCGTTTGCTGATTAATTACTATTTAAGTGAAATGGAGGCAGGCTGTCTCTTGAAGTGGAAGGGCAGTTCGCTTGTCTTGCAGCTAGCTCAGGTAGGGATAGAGCAGTGTCCATCGATTGTAAGATATAGATGAATTAGATAGTTTCTCACTATCAAGCTGTGACACTTAATGAATTTCCTCTTCCCGGACTAAACTACAGCAACAGCGGCAGAAGACTCGGGGTTGAGAGGCCAGGCCAATTGGACTTAGACCAATGGCATCTCTTCATGTGGATTCAGGGGTTGACCCAATCTTCGGGAAGCGGATACTAAAATAAGGCTGTATTGTATGCGACACCGCCCTAGCATAAAGGGGTGTAGAAAGAGAGGTTGTTTGCTGGGTCAATCAATGGGGGTTCCGCTTTCTTTCTTGTTCTAAATATGCTTTTTCTCCTCTCCCTTTGGTCGAGCTAGTTTAATCTTCCTCTAAGATTTTAGTTTGATTTTAGAATCTAGATTGGGTTGGTTTGAAGTGTGACACCCCGTACTTTATGGGTGGGTTGGCCAGGACTTTCCTGTAGTGTAGTAAGCCAAGGCAAGGCTTCCTCTGTTGTTTGCTCAGTCCGTACCGTAGCGATGGCTTTTGAACTTCAATAGGCATTGTTGAAGCGATATGACTGAAGCTCTTTGCTAGTGTTTAGTAGTCAGAGATAGGGCGCGAATCCTCCGTTTGCTTCAAAATGACTATTGTTGTTAAAGCGGTGAGTGACCTGCCCCGGCATTCCTTCTGTCAAATCGAGGTAAAAACATGATGCATCTCATCGTCAAAACCAGCTGCAGCTGCCAGTCCGGTTTGGAGACAGACGTGGTAACTTCTGCCACGGGAGTGGAAGTACTCTTAGCCCTTCTGTCTGGTCAATTGGTTGAATCGCTTTGATCGATAAGCATTGGTCCAGGAGTTCCTAGCTTACTTCTTCTAACAACCGATGTTACAACATCCGCTGTTTGATATAAGATCCGCCGTCTCATGCAGCTATTCGGTAGAGTGGAACGAATTGGACAGAACAACCTGAGGTACCTTTACAAAGGCCGGTCCCCGGTTGCCCACGCTCCTGGAAAGCTCTGTAAGAAAGCAGCAGCTTAGTGTCAAATGTTGCGGGGAAGCAAATAGCAGGGGATATCAAGTTTTTTTATGTTGGCACTCTCAAAGTAGAATATGCATTTCATGAACCACTCCAGTTCGAGCACTGGAAGCTACATCAAGTACAGTCCTACTTTCTTAACTTAAAGGGCAGTCTCATATACTATAGTATACTATAGTGGATGCGAAGCTAGATAGATGGATGTTTTATGGTTCTTTGGTGGCTGTTTGATGATGGGGCTTGTCTTGTCGGTAGTAGGTCAGGTCCGCCCTTTACTTGGATCTGGATCTCATCCCTAGCTCGTAAAGCTTGATTCCAGTTCCGTGTAGTCAGGGTGGTGCTTTTGGCCTTTACGCTCTGGTTGGTAATCGCGGTTGCTGCCCCTAGCCACTGACTATTCTTATTTAAGTAAGCCTACCCAGTTTAATCCCCCTCTCCCTCTCCCTCTCCTATGGTCGAGTGAGTCCCTACCTATGGTCGAGCAAGTTTCACTCCCTCTCGCAGTTAGTTTCTCCGACAAATAGATCTGATCGCAATTCAGATTCTTTTGCCATCACCTTCTATTACTTCCTTGGTCGAGCATCTATCAACACCTGACGATGAGGAGGAATATTACGCCTCAAAAGGCAAGCCACAGTGAAGTCTCCTACTAAATGCTTATTACCAGATCCAACGATTCTCTGTGAAAGGGTTTTTGATCGATTTCCACTCCTAGCCCAGAAGAGAAGGGGCTGCAGATAATTCTATGCTAATTAAGTAGTTTGTTATATCCAATTCTTAAAGAAAAGTATGTATTTGGGTAAGATCTTCCCTCTTGTGAAAGAGAGGAAGGCACTAAGACCCGCTAGAAGGACTCTAAGGGAAGAAAGAAAGCCGTCCTAGTGAGGTGCAATGCTGAAACTGTGATCGGTAAACAAACCCTACAGAAGTCGGAATGGGATACTTCACTAAGGAAGTAGCACCGGCGGTTAACTATACTAATCATAGGCATTCTGAGTTGCGTTTGGGTATGGAATGGATAGGCCCCAAGTGGCTGCCTCTCCTACTACCAATGTGTGTGGGCGGATCATCGCCCCTTCATTCTGGTTCTACTTCATTCGCTATTAACAAGACGGCACACGCAAGACAAAAGATGTCAAATCAGGCCCTTGAAAGGTGTAGATGAAGCCTTTTCCTTTTCTGCCGGAAAACACTTGAAGGATACGAGGCATAAGACTATGGATCGAACTTCTTAAGAGGGAACCGCTACTGCAGCCAATCCATTGAAAGGTGAAGGCAATGCTAAATGCAGGTGCAGACCGATTGGGTTCTCCCTTTTGCTAGGGGGTGATGTTACCAGGTTTTTCGCGAATGTGAGGTTCAAGTACTGCCATCCTTTGTTGGTCGAGTTCGCTGTGTAATTTCAACAATGCCATTCGAAACCGAAAAGGCCGTAGCTGCATCTTTCGAGAAAAATAAATAATAGGTGTCACGCCGATGATTAGGAGAAGTTATGGCTTAGGGAAGGGCGCTTCTGCCCAGATCTATGATTGATCTAGAATTCCCCGAGACGAGACGAACTGTCGATTCTCCGATAAATGTCAATGACTTAAACATGTTTCCGAGACTTCAACATACATGTTTGGCAGCGGCAAGGAGTTTTTTTTTACTTCCTAACACGGATACCAAGACAGCTGAGCAGTGAGGAATATTACATATTGCCTTTCAGTCTCGAAGCAAGCTGTGGTACAATCCCTACTTCGCTCCGGCTCGTTCCGTTCCCGTGTACTATACTTTCTATTCCTATCCCGCAGTGAACGAAGTTCGCGATGGGTTAAGGGGCCTATAGTATAGAGGGATCTGGGATTCGGTATAATAACTCCTCGTAATTCAGGCGAGTGGAGGAAAGTGAAGTTGACTGTTGGAGGAAAATAGGCGAGCCCTACTAGTACAATAGTCTACGGAACTAAAGGAACTACTCGGCTATTAAGAGACAAAATAGATTCGGCTCGTTGGCTCTATAGACTCACTCTCTTCACAACGAGAGGAGTTTACTACACGTATGGCCTCGTTTAGCCTTGTCTTAAACGGTGGCTCCGTGGTCCCAAGTGCTCGTCTTTTTAACTTCTCCCTGGAACTGTTGATCCCTTCCGCTCCGTTCGTTCCGAACTCGCGAGCGAAGTTTTGGCATGTCAAGTCTCTTTTCTTTCAACTCCGCTCGGTGATCGCTCATGGCTAATATAGGTAGGTCCAGAGCTAGCTAGTGTTCAGAAGTCACTTAAGAGATTGAATTGAATATGGGTCCTATTAGAATAGGCTATAAAAGAGATAGAGATTCGCATTCGGGAAGGGAACCATAGCAGCTGATAAAGGCTGCTGGTGGAGCCGGAGAAGAACGGGGATAAGGGCTGGTAAGTACTAAAGCTGCTGGAGCGGCTGCCTTCGCCCACGAAGGAATCGGAATCTCGCTACTTCCCCTAACTGTCCTAGAGCAGGAGAGAGTGAATCTACAAGCAGGGAATAAAAAAAAGAATAGGCGCCTCTATAGTCTTCCTTTTCTTGCCGCTTCGCTTCCAGACATAGGATATATTAGATTAGAGGAATGAATGAGGTATTGCTGACCAGGTAAGAGAGATCTTCCTAATTACACCAGTAAAGCCGGAGTAAGTGGATTGGCGTTACGTTATCAGATCCAGACGAGCTCAGAGCCATAGCCTATGCGAGCCTTACCGGATCTCTTGTACATTTTTTCAGTTTACTTTACCTATGAGAGAACCGGCATATTCTTACTAACTAAACAAAGGAGGGCTTAGTGATTTACAACCTCCGGAAAGGAAGTCGTCTTTCAAGTCAAAAAGTAATAAAGGTGCCGAAGGCGAAAGGAGAATCCGCGTCTTTTTCTCTTTGTTTACGGAAGGATTAGTAGAGTAGTGTGCTTAGGTCGTGGTCTAGAGTACTTCCTTCCGCGCCTTGGTTAGCCGAAGAGAAGTGTGCATGAAATGGTGGAGCTCCTATGGGTCAACACAAGTTGCGTAGACTTCAGACCCACTTTGCTTTCACGATTTTACCTTGGCATTCCATCAATGAATTCATCTTCCGCTTTGCACTGGCCCCATTCCTAAAGTTCGTATTCTTCGATCATAAAGGTGAATCAAAGTCTAACTAAAGCAGAAAGAGGATAAAAGGGAGCCTGTCAATCCTAAGAATGTGGTCTCAATCCTTGCGTTCCGGGCAAGCTGAAGTTTTGTAACAAGCCCCCTGATCCGCATGTGTTAAGCATATAGTCTCAGTTTAGACTTCTTTCTCGATAGAGCGGAACTAGGACTCTAAAAAGAACAGATTGTACTACAGGCTGAGACCTCGTGAGGTGGAATGAGAACCTACCCCACATTTCCATTTTATATAAGACAGACTGCGGGATAGGGCAATGGAGAGAGATGTGATATCAAGGACTTCGGCAAGGAGACATATAGCTTAGCTTACTTAGGAGGAAAGAATGACAAAATTCGGAAGGGTGGATGCAATAGAATCCGCTCTCATTAGCAGGAATTCTCTTAAAAAAAATAAGAAGACTCGCTTTCTGTACTAAAAAGACTCTTTGATTCGTTTTATATTGACTATCTAACGGAAAAGACGGTTAATAGGATTATTGTACTGAACTAAATATGGAACTGAATTCCGCTAAAAGACTGTTTGACTTCTCTTCTTTGTTAGTTTAGATCCCTCGGACTCGTTCCGGTGAGTAGAAGCAGAATAGAAAACGTAGGAAAGTTTCGTTTATTAGCCGCTGGCGGTTCTACTTACTTGTGAACATGAAGCCTTCCTTTCGAAATGAAGAGAATGCCTCCGGGGATGTAATGTAGCTGATCACTGACTACTGAAAAAGTACAAGTAAGCTCCAACCCCGTTACATAATTCATAAATTTATAACAAAAATCTTTCTTCGATCGGAAAAAAAAGACAAAAGAATGGTTTAGCCAATGATAGACTGAGCACTAACCCAATCTTGAAAACCTCCCCGATTTCCACAGTCTGATGACTCACTTAAGGACGGCGTTAGGCGAAGATATTTCCTATGACTTAACGGAAAGAGGTCTTCCTTCTCATCATAGTGAGCCTCATCTTCAAGAAAGATCGACGAATGAAGAGAGGATTCACTCACTTCATCTTAGATATTATGCCTTTATTTTTGGAAGTCTTCTCTTGGTTGTCTTGCTAAATAACAGAGCAGCCTTCATCTCCTAAAGGGAATTGTAGTGTAGTCGAGTATCAAATCATGAATTCATAAAATAGAATAAGTCCCTATCGCCTGAACACGGGAAAGGTTAGGCATCTATCTTTAGTGCGTTAAGTGAAATAAGGGTCGTATTCTAAGTTTCTTCCGCTTTCTGTTGTAGGATTCGAGAAAGTCTTTTTGGTTCCATAACCTCCATGGTTATGTAGCTCCTATGGGATGATTCAACCCATGATACGTATGTTGATTTAGCAAGCCAATGCCTTAAGCCTTATCCCAGTAGCTCAGTAGTAGAGCGGTCAGCTATTCACCACTGATTCGTCGTAGGTTCAAATCCTACCTGGGATCTTATTCTCTATCTATCCATTCAAAGTGGACAAGAAAGAAAGCATAGTACCCAGCGGATTTAGAAATACCAGCAGTATTAAAGTCAGTGGTGATACATTAAAGAAAGCGAAGTGCTAGTGCCTTTGTACAAAAGAGAGAGGTTGTACACAAGTCTTTAGTTTTTCTTTAAGGGGTTAAGGCCCCTTTCGAGCTTTACTAATAGATAGGGGTGGCAAGCTTTAGAGAGTAGGGGCTAGGTCACCATACTCTCTCCATGCTTCTATTTGCATAGTCAATGCGGCTCTGGCATTTTGACCCGGGCCTACTTTGGCCGTGGGTCAGGCTTTCCATGACCTGCTGGACAGGAAGTTGAGTTATGAGTTAAGGGGGGGGGAAGGTAATTTGAATTAAACTACGATTTTGTTACTAGTCTGAAACTGCTACCCCCGCTGCCCTAACTGCTGCTTTCATTAGTGAACTTTGAATCCGCTTACCGGTCCTCGGTCTATTTTTCCCTTACCCGCAGCTAACCGCTAAACAGTCTAAATCAGTAGCCTCACAGCTATTTCTCTGTCCTAACTAGGGTTTCTTTCAAGCGAGCCCATTCTTTCTTTCTTTCAGCTTTGTTTCATTCTCCCATTCAAAAAGTTCAATAAGAGATAGAACGGTTCGATTTCTTACTCTTTTCTTTGACCTCCCCTAACTCGAGACCTTGACTCTTCGGGGCTTACCAATCATGATTGTTTGACGAAAAATGCTCTGATCCCAGTTTGGGACTTCCTCCTCATGTCATGTCACGAAACGCATTCGAGACTTTTCACTTGAATATATATGTATAAGAGAGAGAAAGAAAAATTGTGATCTTCACAACTGGGGAAGAGGAGTCGCCTACCCCACGGAAGGATCATAGATCTCAATAAGTGGATCATGAGTCAGTACGTCAACAATCAGAAAAATCTCCATATAGCACATTTACCAATCCAATCTAAGGATTGTTTGTCAGGTCTTTCCAATGCCGGGTAAAGGATCAGCAGCAAACCACCTTTTTTTACAAATGATTGTGATTGTATTGTGGAATTGAGGCAGGGGACGGTGCTAGACGACTCGGCGATTCTACCCTTCTTTTTTTCCGGATTGTCGCCTTACTGCTTGACGAGAACAACCTACCACTGACTTTTTTTGAAAGTACCTCTCTCATTACACCAAACGAGTCTGTCTTTTACGATAGGGCTTGAGATCGGTCCACCACTAAGGATCTATGGTAGATCAAAGAGCGCAGAGAAGATTGCCCACCACTAGTTCTTGTACGCGCTATAATATAAGATATAGGCTTTCTATGAAAGCTCGTAGGATCCGCTGACAAAAGAGAAAGGGATTCGGACTCGCCTGGTTCATGTCTATCGAAGAGGGATCTCAAATTGCGCTTGACCGCCGACTCGTAGCATGGGTGATAATTCTTCCTTCTGTTTTTCCGTCTTCTTCTCTGCCGAAAGGAAAGACAAAGGCGAGGGAGTCCTCGGATGGGGAAACCCGCGATTGAGAGGTCAGATCACACCATCCTCATTGATCCAACTCGGGTTGGTATGCTCACAAAGAGAGACCAATCCACATGTGTTTAAGTTTGAGAGCCACCTTGTTCTCTATGGGTCGAATCCCCCGACCAAGACCTTGTCGTGGATGGAGTTGCCCGATGATAATATGACTTACTGTTTATGTTATGGCTCCGTTGCTGGACAGTCAGCGGGAATTCCGGGCTGTCCTTGACAAGTGATCAATCCAAAGAACTCCGATCGATGGAAGAAAGCGAGCACTCAACCTCACCTAGATCTTCCTTTGTTGCACCTAATGGAGAAAGAAGACTGGTAATAGGTTTCTTTTGGAAAAATAGATCTAAGTTTAGCCTGTTTTCTTTTGATTCATCCAATTGTGGAGAGTGAGTCTAGTATCATACTTCCAATTCCTCTAAAGGAGTTGACCCGAATCAGTAAGAGGGATGATATATTGACAGACTTATCCCTGGACCATTTTCTGCCTACTTTACTGTCCTGGCCCTACCCCCTACTTGTGAATGAAAGCACTACGCCAAGTCTTTTTTTTTATTCCGGCTCGCGGGACTACTTGACCAGTGGAACCACTCCATTTGATTACTAATTATTCATTAAGCCCGTCTTTAATTCATACTAATTTATTTAGTTTAGCCCAGGCTCGACTCAAATTGGAAAAAAAGAACCAAAGGCCTCACTCCTCATGACAAAGTGGTCACACTAAATCAACCTGGGATTCCCAGCTTTTCAAGGCAAGGGTTTTTTCAATCTGTAAGAGGAAGAAGCTAAGAGTCACCAATACAAATGATCGCCCGCTGCACCTTTCTTCTCTTATCTTATGGGGCGGGCAAGTTTTCTCTGCCCCGAAGTTCAAGCAAACCTAGGTTGATGTTGACAATGTGTGGGAAGGATCCGTTGAGCTTAGTAGCTCAGGATTTGCATCTTCTCCAACAAGGTGCTCATGCAGTAAATGACTATGTTCTGTATTCCGGTTTGAGGCATGGTCAAAAATTAGAATTCTGATTTCGGCTTCTCCAGATCGCCCAATGGGAGACAGGGCTTTCGCAATCCCGAGGACAAAAGTAAATCAGAATAGGCTTAGAGGGAGAAGGAATCCCCAGCTATTGATTCAGCTACTATTGAATCCAATCCTAGGGCATTAGCGGAATAAAATAAGAGCAGTGGGACTTGAGCTAGTGGGATTAAAGTATGAAAAAAGAGAAGTACAAGCAACTACATCAAAAACCTCTATTCCTGACGTGAACTCTAGTCGCTCTCTATGTTCATTTTTCTTTAGCAAGAAGCCCGCTATCTCATTCATATAAGATAATAGGGGATAGTATACCTGGAATAAGTTTTGAGATGCAAGAAAGCAAAGAGGTAATAGGCGCAATCAGGCAAGCAGTTAAGCGACTTCTGTCTTCAAGATATGCCTTTTATATATAATACTATTATTATTATACAGGTGAGTAAGGTTCCTTCTGGGAACTCCTGCCTTTGTTTGGATGGACCATAGGCCTGATGCTAGGAAGCAAGAAGCTAGAATAGTGTAGTGTAGTTCGAGCATTAAAAGGCAGCTAAGGCAAGAAATCAGTACACGAATCCCCGGCATTTAGAAAGATATGCCCGCCCCCTCTCTTAACTTTAATACACTGTGACTAAGAGACTCTCTTCAAGTGGAGTGAAGCCAGCGCTTTAGGGGCTGAGGGGGGAGAACAAATGAAGCCCCTATACTTTTCTTTTCCTTAAGGCTTTCCCCCTTCAAAAGCTAGTCTAATCACGGAATAACCTGTCGTATTGGACTTATGATGTACTTTCCTTTATTGAGTAGCTAATTCATACCTATCATAGACAGAAAAAAGTTATATTACCTTTTCCTTTAACACTAGACTTGTGTAATAGGATCTTTCCGAAGGTGGAGTTAAGGCAGCAAGCATAGGTGCTTCAGTTTCCGGTACCGGGTAATCCGGTATGTGTAAATAAAATCCGTCCTGGTAGGCGCAGTAGATCAAGCAAAGCATGACGGTCTTCAGTCTAGCATTCCTGTAGTTCAAGAGTGAATAAGGAAGTGCAAGGCTAGCTGACAGCTGTCAGATGAGTTCATCGCTCTCTATGGTCATATTTTTCTTTCATTTAAGCTTCAGGCCAGTTAAAAAGGAGCTCTGATAGGCCTGGAATCAGTATCGGTTAATTGCCTCTCTATTGGAATCAGGCCTCTTCAATCGATCTTCTATTTCTATATAGGCTAATGATTCCATTTTTTGATAAACATGTGATTCGCATCTTGCTTTCAAAACATTTGCTACTGTAGCCGTAAATTTTGATAGCCGATGGGCTGTGATAAGACTGGAATATGCAGAAAATGTAAATTTTAATGTATTGAAAGAAAAAAAAAGAAACAAAAAAGTTTAGCCACAGTGGGATGACTAGGCAGGAAGCTAGAGATGCAGCTCGCCTGCACATTGGCGATACGTGTTTGCTGGATTATGAAATCAATGAACAACGTAATTGTTGGAGGTTACATTGTCCGTCGTGGTGTGAACCCATTAACTAGTGTTTTAGAATACTCAATCAAGGAGCTTGGGAATGGTGTTCAGGTTGATGAGGCGGAACCTGAAATGGTTTCCTACCGAAAGATTGCCTGGGGCTGCTGCTTACAGTGATGTGGCCTACTTGTATACTAGTGTTCTATGGGGCTACCCGGAATCTATAGTGGCATGTGATATATGTGAAATATGGCATCACAGTCGCTGAAGTGGCATTGAGGATGCGGAAGCTCCGCCACCTGTTTGTTCACACAGGGCGATTTCGGGGGCCTTTGCTTCGAAAGGGGCGTAGCGGAAAGAAGTAGCGGAATCAGGCGACTTGCCACACACCAGGAAGAATTCCTTCTTAGGCGGATCTAACTCTTTTGACAAATGCCCAGAAGCGTCTGTATACTAGTTCAGTTGAGAACAAGGTGTCGAACTAGACTGATAACTGATCGTCTATCGAATCGCCTCTTTAAAGGCAGGATGCCGAGAATCCTCTCTCTATCTACGAAGAGCAGGCATGTGTGGGACTTTAGGACAAGACTCTGCAAGACCTTTCGTTTAATATGCCTTCTGTACTGTATAACCGCAAGAACGCCTTCTTATAGAAGAAGCTGCGATGAAGCGAATCTCTCATCTGGAACCCTCTCATTGCCAGCTTGACGGCTTGACTGCATTACCTTCCTCACCTTCCCTTTCTTTGTCCCTTAACTGCTGACAGCAAGCATTCCTGGAGCTAGTAATCTGCCAAAGAATATAAAAGAGAAGTTGCATCCTAATCCGCTCCTGGTGGAAGGGTTGAAGGAGGAATTGCACAATGTGCTATCAAATCCGCTGCATCGAATGCCCTGTTTGGCTCTTTGATCGAAGGAGCTGTTAGGGGAATGGGATTGATGGAAGAATTGGACAAATAAATACTGTTTGCGACGAATACGCTGCTAGTCTTTTGGATGCGGGATTTCCGCTCTTAGGGGAAGATCCGCTCTTTTAGCCCACTTTTTTAGACATCTATTAGACCGTAGGGCACGAACGGAGTGGTTTAACACTTTTGTCCAATTCCTCATCTGCAGAGGGCATTCTTCCAAACAGGGTTTATCCCGCAGCCCAACTTGCTCCTATGTTATGTACTTGTCGGCTTAAATCGGGCTAAGCCCATTTCCTCCAACAGTAACCGCGCATTCGATTCCTTGTATTCTCTAACAGCTCCCTTCTACCCATGAATCCGATTTCTATCTTAAGTATGTCAATTGTTTGTCTTCTTTCCTAGGATCCCATATCTGATTCACGTCGAAAAGAAGCCCGGCCCTTCGGATTCACTTTCTAAGAGGTCATTCTTTGTCCCTCTCTTGGATTAACTGGGATGAGATAAATGCTCTTTCTACTAATTTAATATCTGTCTCGCCTGCCGAATCCTTAGCTTAGCCTGCCTTGTCAAGGTAAAGGATTACTACTAACAGGGCATTTGATGCATCAACTATGTCAGTTCCGTTCCTTGCTGGAGAAAAGTGTTCTCTTGCTCTGAGAATGGAATGCTAGCACTCTGTCTAAAAAAGCGGCTGTTCTACTATATAAGATATAAGAAAATCCTATCTTTGCCATCTTGCTGTGAACAAATCGTCTGTTATCAAATGCCACATCTGACCTAGAAGGCGTCGACATGGTCAACAACTAGACAAAGTCAAGCAGGAAAGACAGCAAGTCCCATCGGCCCGTAATATAGCATACCCTCCGATCAAGAAGTTCCTTGCCTTACCCAGCGTCGAAGAAAAGTTCCTGAACTGAGCTCACTGCCTTCATTAAGGAAAGGTAATCCGGTTGCTTGAAGCTCTCTTCCCGTGTCGATGAAGGGCTATTCCCACTACGCGCTAACTAGAAAAGGAGGAAATGAAAGAGAGTGGGGGCTGATTCTCTAGCAGCTCCCTCTGGCGCTATTTAGCCCTTCTTTCCCAAGCGATTCTCTTGTGTGCCTTTAACTATTGAAAGGACAGGATCACTATGACCTCTGGCTCAAGGACTGGCCTTCTCTTCTTTTAATGCCTACAGAGAGGCCTGCAAGAGCCCTTTTAAGGCATGGATTCCTAAAGGTTCTAAGGCCTATTACTTGACTGAAAGAGTACTCATATTATGGGGGCCTCCCCCAGACCCCCTATCTCGCTTTTTCATTTCCGTTGTCCCTCAACAAATAACATAAGTGAAGTGAAGTAGCGCTTCATCCCAGGCGACACCTCCGGCCGCCTATGACAGAGAGGCCCTTCCCCCCTTTGAAATGCGGAAGCTCGCTTTATCAGACAACGACTTTAGAAAAGGATGAACGGGTCATTCGTCGCGGGCCTTTCCTGTTCCTGTTGACAGTTGGAAGGCGGGTGAGTTGATTGGCAAGCCAGCTAACGGGGCCACGAAGGGCCCAACGGATTGAGGGCTCGAAATTCTATACTTAACACAGTGAGTTCGAAGTCCTCATTCACCACCAACATGCTTCAATCCGGGCAGAACCCGATCATCGAGAGAGCATGAAGCTTGCTGGCGACATCGGTGTCGGCGGAGTGTTTCGCAAACCTCCCAGCCTCACCCTAGCCCTAGGGTTGGCTCCGAGATAGGGAAAGTGGAACCCTAATTCTATATAGATCTCTCCTTGTAGATCCTTTATAAACAGGGCAGCTATCCAGGATCTCCGCTTTCACTTTCATACTCTCCTTTATGTTATGTCGCGTGTTTCGCTCGCTAAGGCGAGCTCCACTCCCATGCTTTCCGTTGGTCAACAACCAACAAAAGTTATCTATAGTTCTTCACTACTCCTACAGGCTTGACGGAGTTAAGCTGTCTGGAGGGAATTTTTTTTTATCAAAGAACGCATGCCCTTTTTTCATTTTAAAAAATGGTTCTGTTGCTTGCGAGGGGCAACCCGCGTTGAGCAATTCGAACCCAATCTTCAACTTTATTGGGAGGAGGTAGGCTTCCAAATGCCCGGTCCGGATCCTACCGACTCGCCACAACAGTGACTCTCTAAGTGTTCGGCGATTCTTGAGCACTATTATACCTTTTATAAAAGTTCTGTTCCAGAGCCACACACCTGGCTGGAACTAGCGAACAACCTTGCTGGAGCGACTCCCAGGTGCTCAACAACTACTTTTGGAATTACACAATCCATCAAGTGAGATCTACCTAGAGGGAGTGAGAATCTTACTTGCATGGAGCAGTGGCGTTTCATGATTCCTTTTTCTTTTTTTCCATGCTTTCCGTTGGTCAACAACCAACCACAGCTCTCTATAGTTCTTCACTACTCGTACAGGAAGGTAAGAACCACTTTTTTTTCTGGAAGGAAGCGCACCCTTCCCGACAGCACCTTTTACAAGTACATCGAATCGTTAGCGCTGGATAAGGCTGAGGTTGGATTTTGTAAAGCTCTGCTAGGGAGAGTGGAGTCGCTTCAGCGGGAGCACTACAATAATGGCGAGCATATTCCCTTTTCATTCACAAGTTCCAGGGAGAAAAATCGATTGTACTCCCTTATGTGGGAATATGCTCGCGAGGAATAGAAAGGGGGGGGACAGGTTGGTTCGAGGACTCGTTGGTCAAAGGAAAGATGGAAACAGGGGAGTTGGCTGATAAAGATGGACAGTAACGATCGCGTAATATCAATTTATCGGCCTCGTCATTGAAAGCGGCTTCCAATTGCTCGGAAATTCTAAGCTATATGGGGGGCTTGGATGGTGAGCAAAAACAATTGATCAAGAAGTTGGTCAACTTTCGCATGAAAGAAGGTAAAAGAACGAGAGTTCGTGCTATTGTTTATCAAACTTTTCATCGCCTAGCTCAAACCGAACGCGATGTAATCAAACTTATGGTTGACGCCGTAGAGAATATAAAGCCCATATGCGAAGTGGAAAAGGTAGGAGTAGCAGGTACTATTTATGATGTCCCTGGGATTGTAGCCAGGGATCGTCAACAAACCTTAGCTATTCGTTGGATCCTTGAAGCAGCTTTCAAACGACGTATAAGCTACAGGATAAGCTTAGAGAAATGTTCATTTGCTGAGATACTGGATGCTTACCGAAAGAGGGGAATTGCACGTAAGAAAAGAGAGAATCTTCATAGACTGGCTTCCACCAATCGAAGTTTCGCGCATTTCAGATGGTGGTAAAGTGAGACCACATAAAGAGCTCTTCCTCATTCAGTCTGATTATTCAGTAAGATATGGTTTGACCCTTTTTCTTTTTGTTTGAATCTTCATATAGAAAGCCGGCCTTCCTCATACTCCTCCCTTCATTCATTGAGTTGGAGGAATCCATAGGGGCCCGCCCGTTATGCATTCCATGAAATAACCCTTCTTTGTATGACTTCTCTTTTGCCTCAGGTCGAATGAATACGAAAGGGAGATCAATCAAAAAAGAGGCCATGAATGAAGAAGTAGTGGGCCTTTCACCCTCTTTCTAGTGACTCGGGGAGCTGATCTGATAAATGCACTTCAAAGGGAGGGAAGCTAGGTTTCCCATGTTGGTATGGCCGGGCATAAAAGATTTTGAAGTTAGGTCAAAAAGAAGAGGTAGAGAGAGAGAACAGAACGGAACCGATAGCCCCGAATTATGTCAGGGCAAGAGAAAGAAAAGAAAAGTAAGGACTCTCGTTTTCCGCATACGCATATAGGCTGTGAAAAAGAAGTCCACTTTTCCAATAGAGAAAGAGAGTGATTCGTCTACTTTGTTAATAAGGTAACGGAACGAACTTCAAGTACTTCGTAGGACGCCGCCGTTTGCTAAGATGTGCTTCCACATCGTGAGCTTTAGTGCACAAGTCGTCGAATCCCTTAAAGGTTTGGGGCAGGGGACGACAAGTCGTGCCTGAAGTTGTTCATGCACATCTTGAGGAGCTCTTGCGGAGTAAACTTCTGGGGACAGGCAAAAGTAGGGGCTCGCCACCTTGCAATGAACTCCGTGACAGGTTCATGCTTGGTCTTGAGTTGTTCGGGCACTCCAACCCTTCTTTGTGTGTTGCTGAACTGCTTCCTGAACTCCGAGACCCTTGCTTCCCAAGTCGGGATCGACTCTTCAGAGAGGTGGGCGTACCGTGTAAAGGCGGGCCCCTCCAATGATTGTACGAAAAGCCTAAGGCACAGTGCCCCATTCTGCGCTACCGGCCCACATCTTACCAGGAAATGCGCTAGATGCTGGTGCGGGTCTCCCCGTTCCGTCGAACTTTAGTCTGGCTGAGAGAACCCTGGCGTATACGGCACGGAATCTATCCAAGCCGGATAAGGTTTGGTGATCATGTGGTTATCCTCCTCCTTTTCCTTGGCCTCTTTTACTCTTTTCTTGACCAACTGATTCATTGTTGCGAGGAGGGTTGTCAAGCTTGTATAAAAAAAGACGTATAATAAATCGTTGATTGCTATTCTTGAACCTCTTCACCATGCTAATAAGATTCAGGAATTCTCCAACAGAATGGGTTTCCACTTTTCATTGGCAAATCAAGAGGCAGATGATAAAATATGGCTCTGTTGGAATCATGAAGTGAATGTAGTGCTTGTCGACGCGTTTGAACAGTGTATCACAGTCGACCTTAATTCTGATCTGGTAAGGCTTACCATTGTTTATGCAAAGTGCTCCATTCAGGAGAGACGGCTTCTTTGGGAAAAACTTCAATTACTGTCCTAAGACATACAAGGTCCATGGATGGTTGCGGGTGATTTTAACGCAATTTCATATGTGTCTGAAAACCTTGGTGGCAGACCTCCAAATCTTTATCTTTAGAGGAATTCAAATGAAAAATTCACGGACTCGCCATTTCTGTGAGAGATCCGATCCCAGTTGGTTTCAACTTTTTCTTCCCTCTCAATTCCATCCCCTTCAATCTGAATGATCTGGAATTCATTTCCAATTCCTTATATCAACTAATGGGGATACCGGGAGGGAGGAGAGAAAGCACCCCGCTAACTTTTTCTTTCTTCTACCAATGATCAGTAGATTGAGCACTAACGGAATATCGAGAAAGAAAGAGCGGAGCAACTACATCAAAAAAGTGGGAAGTAGTGCTTTCTACGGCTACTTTCTCTCTTATATTATGATATTTCGAGTTAGAGGCGTGATCTATTATATCAACTAAGTGAACGAGGTACAGAGAAAGCGAATGTTACGAGCCTGTTGACGTTTTCTATATTTTTCATTCCGGTGGGACAAAGGTATTCCTATTTTATTTAATTTAAAGATAAGTTACACGATCTAATCTACTAAAAAGCCTGGGTGAAATAGAGGTCATAGGTTAAGTACAAGACAGAGAGGAATTTGGTGTTGCAGGATTGATGACCGGAAAAGGGTTAATAATTTGTTGATTAGTTTTAGCAGGTATATTGGTATGAATGAACATATTATAAATATAGAATATAGAAGAATCTCGCCATACGGCACGAGCAGTTGAGTACTATCATGCCTTTGTTCTGTGAAAGAAACTAAAAAACTTGCGAAGCACGCACCTCAATTACCCTGCCTGTGTGAATTGAACGAACTGACAAGTACAACCAGCTTGCTTAAGCTGGGTTTCCACCTATTTGTGAGTTTCGGCCATTTGAAGCAAAGTCTAAAGGACGTATTCGTTGCCGATTTGGGGTTCTGATGGAAGATACTGCTGAGGTTATACACAAAGTACACACGTGATTCTGCTCTGGAAAAACTCCCTGTGGTCCAGAGAGAGATGAAGTTTATAGTCAACCTCTGCCTCTCAGATAGCTTTCTTTTCCAACACTTCTATGTAGAGATGGGTGTAATATTAATATGATTAATAGTTTAAGTTTACTTGCAGTTTTTCAAAGTCTCAAATTTAGGGCTTGGTTCTGGCCTTGTTTCGTAGTGAATTTATGGATTTGAATAATTATAACACTGAATTCTAATTTGAAAATTCAACTTGACTTGTACCCGGAACAGGGAATAAGGATATCCAATTTAAATCCGGGTTCTTTTTTCTATTTTGCGCTTAGATGTGCTCGGCAGATGCTAAAGAAAAAGAGCGTGATGGCAAAGAGTTGATCGAGCGAATAATCACAGTTCTCAACTATCACGACTACTGGCGGAATTTCACTCAATTAAATAAACTATACCCTCATAAAACGAAGTAGTACTCCCCTTAACACAATTTTAATGTCATTCTCGACTCTATCCCTGACTGGGTGTTTGATTTCAGGCCCTTTCGAGGGAGGTATCTGATTGGTTAATGTCAGCCCGGCTTGCATGGACTTCCGGTGGTTCTTAGTTGACAACTGCATTGCAATTTTAAATAAAAAAGTAAAAAGATGCTTGTACGCACATTAGATTTGCTAACTCAATTGATCCTACTGTGTCTAGATCAGGGTTCCCGTTTAAGAAAGCTGTGTTAGCTTTGTATTGGCTCCCATCTTACTTAACGGGGGCCCTAGTTGAATACCGATCAAAATTGTGTGAAATTTTTTAACTTTTCTAATAGAGAATTATTAGTTATGTAAAATACCCCGAAAAGTCCTCATTTACCCCGGCAGGTAAGCTCCGCAGCGAAAGGAATGAAATCCTCTGCTGCGGTCGTGAAAGGTGATCAAATCAGTTTACCTTCTAAGAAGCTATTGGCTATATGCTTAACACATGCAAGAAAAAATAGAATAGATAAACTTTCTTTGTTAGGTCAGGAAGCAGTAAGATCAGTAATGGTCCAAAAAGAGGAATAGCGGCCTTATAACTGTTCTTCTCTTTCTTTCTAAAAGGTGATAGATAGAAGGACTACTAGTACTTTACTAAGAAAGCTATCCGTAGATGCCTTATTCAGTCTTAGAGCTAAGAGTTAAGCGCTTAAATCAATTCAAGCCGTTTGGTTGCTAAATGCAAAAAAAAATTTATCAAAAAGATTTTTTCATTACTACTACATAAAGCACTACATTACATAAACAACCACATATGCCTTTAATAGAGCTTTAAAAGCATTATGCTAACTACATTAATTATTTAAAAAACATAAAGAAGTCAAAGGATAGGCCTTAACAAGTAGACAGAAGATAAAGTCACGACTTTTTTGAATTTCTTCTAGTGGTTTTCCCGGTCACCGAGGGTGACAGCCCGCACAATGAGTGCTTGCTGCTCCTCCTGCAGCACTTGCAGCCTCCTCTGCCTTTCCCTTATACCCTCTCTGGCAGCGCCAATGCGCTCTTCTGCCTCTGCAGGATCTCTTGCTCTAACATTTCTTAAAAAGAGGTTTAGCGCTCTACGACGCTCTTCAATTTCATTTTTCAGTTGCCCCATTTCGGCAGCAATTGCGGAAAGCCTGTTTGTAACAGCCATAGCCATACGTGCTATTACTCAATTTCTTTGATTTGAATTTGATGAAGACACTTATCGAGCCTCTATTTATAGAGTGGTAGAGGAATCTCGCCATGCGTCACGAATTAGATGGCAGGCACAATTCTTACTAGTTCTCCGCACTACTTTTCTGCAGTTGAAGACTCTCATGCCTTTTTAATGAAAAACTGGCTGGCTCTGGCTACCTTGCGGAGCAAACAAAATCTCCCCAAATCACACTGCCTGTATGAACAAACAAACTTTGCACAACCAGCTTACGTAGAAAAGATTCCATGCCAATAGACTCGTGACATCCATGTACTGAGTCGTCAAATGAGCCACGTTAAGAAAGCCCAAGCTTATACGCATTGGCCCACAGGGTGTCCCAAGAGGGCCCGAATGAAAGACCCAAGCTTACATGAACCATCAAAGAAAGTCCTACAAATAAAGACTTGGGCCTGTCAAGCCTGCTTTCCTCGATGGAAGCCCACAGAAGGGCCAAAACACAACAAGCCTACCCATCATCAAAGCAAGCCGCAAGAAGGACCTCATTGTCATGGAAGCCCTTTCCTTACTCCTCAATATAGTCTATGAGAACGTTTTTCTGACCAACTCTCATGGCTTTAGGAGGGGGCGGGCCCCTAAGCTAGCTCTCGCCTTCTTCAGGATTTGCTCCACAATTCCAGCTATGATCGAATGAATGAAGTTAGAAGCTAAGGGCTTTGGTCGAGTGCTTTGCCAATCATTCTTCTATGTACGAGAGTCATAAGGCAGGGGAAAGAAAGGCAGCTAGGAAGACAAGCTAATCCGAAAGGGCCAGCCCGAGCCAAGGACTAACAAGAAAGAGGAGAGACCGAGATGTGATTTGGCAGATGTACAGCAAATTTTGTGGGAATTCAGAGCACCTGTAGGTCTAGCTTTCTAGTTATCTTAAAGCAAGTTTTGCAAATTAGGGTCTTATCATTGCTTTTTAAAGTAAAAACTTCCAAACAAGATCAATTATTTTAATGCTTTGAGTTTATAGTAAAGAACAAGAGACTTTTTCATTTGGTGAATTTTAAACGTTTTCTTTATGGAAATCAAACTTGGTCTCGGTTTTCCTGGAAAAGTCTTGAGCTAACCTCTTTAACTCCCCATCGTCATCTCTAGCACCACACTCACATCTCACCATCCAAGTATCAGATCCACCTTCGTACCTCAAAGGCGTGTCTAAATCTATCCCACTTCCACTCACACCAACTCCTGCTCCCGATTCAACTACTCCAAAAAGTACTTCCATATCCTCCATTTCATCCAAGCCTTCGATTCCGATAACCACAAACCATTCTGTGATAAAAGAAGTATCCCTCAGTGCACTTTCAGCTGCTTTCTTTAGGTCTCCAATAGTTGCATGCATAGGCACTACTACTATCTCACCAGGTGGCAAGCCCCTCTTGACTTCAATTTCCTTATCAGTTGAACTGGGCAAGAGTCGGCAAATGATTGTCAACCACTGCTCTTCCTCTCCCTTTGGTCGAGCTACTTTCCTCTTCCTCATCCCTAATTGGAAATTCCTTCACGAAGTGCTTGGTGTCCAATATTGCTTAAGTAGCCAACTCCACCAACTCTGATTCTGGGTATCCTAGCAGCACATGCTCATACAGATAAAGCACATCATTGCTAACATCAACTCCAGGAACTAGAGCTGCTGATGAAAGGGACTGAAGAACTATCTCTTTCTTTTCTTGCAATGCGTTCACAATCACTTCCGCTGCAAACTCTAGTCTTCTTTTAGGCCATCTGCTATCCATGTGAGTAATAACAGTAGTGAACTTCCTATAACTCACAGACTTTTCCTTCATCGGGTGCTTGATCTGGAGGGCTGCTCTGGTTGTTGTAATGAGCTAAGAATCTCCAGTGCTCTTTCATAATTGTGTTCCGTGACGCCGAAGCTTCCTTGGCAGAACCTGTACCCCCATCTACCAAACCAAGAGTGTCCGTAAGCAACGCCATGGAGAAGACGAAGGTCCATAGACCGCTTCTTTGGTAGATCCTCAACAGTGATTTTCCTCTCATATGGTTCCCTCCTTATGTGCATAAAAATAGTATTATATATATATCTATATATATATTACTATTAATTTCTTCTTCAAATCGACCTAAAAATAGAATAAATTATAAGTGTCTTAGCACCTTTTCTTTACTCGTGATTCAGGCAATCCAATCTTCCGTGTGTAAGGTGGAAGCCCCCCAAAAAGGTTTTCCATTAATGGGTGATCAAAAGCATCCGGTCGATATTAGATAGAATGCTATAAACCTTAAAAGAGAGATTTTTGAGGGACCAGGCTTTGTCGTTTAGTCCTCTGAAAGTGAAATTGCTAAAAAAGAAAAAAAGGGATACACCAACCATCCGCTCCGAGCTGTGTACCTCCGTCTTGAGTTGCTTTGCCGAAGACTCCTCGCGTTTCTTAGTTAGAGAGTAAAGGGCGGTGTAAGTGGTTCCCGCACCCCTCTTTCTCAGTTTGAGCTGATAGACTTCTTCTCCTATTCGCGAGAGTTTCACTTGCTTAGGCTTCCTCTTGGCTTTGCTTCATCCTCTCCATTTCTAGCCCTTGTAAGTTGAGTTGATCCAGAAAGGTATATATTTAAGGCACCTCTAGGAGGGGAAAACGGCTTCATTACCGAAAAACATTCGTTTCAACATGTCGAGGTATCATACGATCTTCAGAAAGGCGATTTCTTGGATAGTAACCTGTTCTGTTGGCTTGGCCCCTTCCCCGGAGGGAGTCTTTTTTAGTAGTTGAGAAGCAACCTCTCTTCCCGGAGCGTCAAGATGAGTTTTAGTTACAGGGTTATTCACAGGTTTGAGTGAGATACATTACATATGATTTTAAGCAAGGAGCGAACGCAGCTGTTCGTCGGAAAGACTTCTCCTCTTCTCCTTTTGCACCGCCCATTTCGTCGTCTACTAAATAATATATATGATCCTGTAAGGGTAGGAACTCTCGCTACCTTGTACGTAAGACTTTCTCTTTATTCGCGAGAAAAGCATGCCAGAATCTCTTAGGTAATAGTTGCATGCGGGAGTATTCCGAATGGTAAACTATATATAGGCCTAGGCAGTTTAGTTTCCCTTGTATAGCTGCCCTTTCCGAAGTTAGTGAGCCTAGCTCAACCGTTGGGAGAGGCAGAAGCAGCAAGGCCTCGTCATCAAGATCTTAGTCAACGGCATCTGCCAACAAACAAGTCTTTTACGCCAAGAAGCTCTTCTTCAGTTCCGCGTAAAGAAATTGCTTGATGAGATAAGTGCAGGTATTCTACAGTTTCCATTGCATTTCCAAGGTGAAGATTCTCGTGTTCGGTTAGCAGGAAGTGAAGCTTTCTTATCCAGGAAGTTACTTTTCGCAATGCAAGTCCTGTTTATCAATTAGTCGAGTCGCTTTTAATCTGTTTTTGAAATCATCCGGTTGAGCTAAATGGAAGGCAGAATAGGGCTACGGACCTTGAGAGAGGTGGGAATTTGGATGAGCAGCTGCATAATGAGACAAATACATTCTCGCGAACAGCAGCCGCATCATACCTATAGGTGCTGACCCTTGGTTACATTGGTTCTAATCTGCAGCTCACTTTTAAAAGGAATTATTATCGCTTAGCGCTTGTGCTAAGGAAGATATATAGATTTGCGGAAGAACTCTGCCGCCCGAGAAGCTTGAGCTTGAAAGCGGTATCGTACACACTTATCTTTATTCTCGTAAACAAAAACCGGGAGAAGGTCCATTGAAAGAAGGAATTCGCGCCTACCATAAACTCCCGAAGAAAGATCCCGAGAATTTCTACCCACTAGGGGACTTTCGCCCGAGGATACGGGAACATGAACAAAAGACCGTAGGAGTTGGGAGCAGCCCTCGCTTCGCTCATGCGTAACCGCGTGGTTAAGTACTCTATTCTATATTGCCTTACTAAACCTTACTAAACAAAAAAGAAACAGCAGGATCTGCGGTAATTGGTCGCTATGTTGTGTCCCATCAGCTTGCTTCTGGCGAGATGAATAGCTTGTTTCTTCCATTCCGACCTTCGATACGAGGATTCATCCGAAATCGATTGGTTAACGCGAAAGCTGGAATTACTTCGGCCGTGGCACGATCATAAGAGCAAACCCTAAAGTCTATTTTCCACAAACGAATGCCATAAAAAAAGGAGATGAGCTTGCAAATCATTAAAGGAGATTAAGTAGGAAAGTCCTACCCCGAATCCATTATAGATTAATTAGTCAGCTGCCGCAGCTGCCCGGATATAAAGTAAAAAGACAGGATTTCCACTTCAATGGTGGGAAGGGGTTGTGACCTACGACCACCATAATAGATGAATGCATTAATTTGAATTTCTACAACATGGCACTAAGGCAACCAACGTTTTCTAACATATGTGAGGTGCTAACGGGAAGATTGTAATCTTTCTTTAATTGATCCTAGCTCTCGCCTTGGTGCTTGTGATGCAGGGATACGTGAGTCACCGCCTAACTATCAGCCTATACCCAAAAACGATAAAGGGTACAAAACTCGATCAACCCCTGTCTTCCATGGATTATTTGATTACGTAGTTCGACTGGATAGTTTAACCTGGGATTAGAGCCCATATATGTGTACCTGGAGGGGCTTGTACCCTAGAGGTTGCCAATCTATCGATACCAGACTCAACTCTAATAATATAAAAAAGAAGTGAGTAAACTCCATAACGTAAAAAGACCGAAATTAGACCACTAAAGCGACGACCTAGAAGGGTACCCCTTCAACCCCTATAATTGCTTGCTGAAGGACAACTCTGGGAAGCTTGAAAAAGACCAAATAACAGTAACATAATCACAATATCATAGATTAGGCCGAACATTTCATTCTACTTAAGAAAAGAGGCCAAAATAGAATGTGCAACTCAGCCCTTGACCCTTTGGGATGCGATTGATCTGTTTTTCCAACTAGACTTTTCAACCTAACCCAAAGTTATATTCGTAGGTCGGTTACTATATATCGTAGGTTGGTTAGGTCGGCTTGCCTCTAACCTGCTCTCATGACTGCTAGATTACATACTTGACTTTTGTTCCTTCCTGCGTTTATATTTTTCATTGTCTTGAACCTTTATTTTTTCTCTTCGGTGACTCCCTCTCCTTTCCCTGCGCCCGCGGTCAAGCTACTTCGTTCCTTTCATCAATCAAGCTACTTCGTTCCTTTCAGTCGAGCGAGTCTAGCTCCCCTGCTTGCTTTAGAAATGGAGGGCTAAATAGCGCCTAGCTCCCAGTCATAACAGTTGGAAACGCACGGCTAGGTCAATCAGCATAAGAAGAATCCGACGCTGAGGATTGACTCTTCTCTTTTTAAGGAGTTTTCTTAGTCTTTTCTTGGAGCTAGAGCATCTAGGTCTTTTATGATATGATATTGAATCATTCCTTCTTCGTTTACAGCAAAAAATAAGACTTACCTATGGAATGAATGGGAAAGCAGCTGCTTAGACATAGCCGCTATCGCCCATGGCAAGGGTGAGTCTTTTCTTGATTTGCTTGCTCGAGGAAATGTATTCTGATTCCCCTTTCTTTTCTTTTTATTAGTTTTAGGGTTGGGTCTGGCAGAGAGGAAGTACAATCAGCTACACCCGCCCTTGTGCCTCGTCAACTGGTTATCTTTTTTCCATTCACTTAGCCGGTGCTTCAGGTGGAACTGCTCATGTTGGGCATCCAATTAGCGCAGCATTGGGTATTGGTTCATTAGCTACATCTATATATAGACCGATAAAATGCAACCACTTTATATTAGATATTAGGAAGGGAGATTTCTATTCAAATAGAAAAAGAAAAAAGAAATTGCGTATGAAATACGCCCAAAGACTCCCATGCCTTTCTTGGTTGGACCAACCAGATTTCCGACAAGTCTTTCTGTTAGAACAAGAAGCGGAACTACAAGTGAATCTTAATCATTATGGATAACCAATTCATTTTCAAATATAGTTGGGAGACTTTACCCAAGAAATGGGTAAAAAAAATGGAAAGATCAGAACATGGGAATAGGTCTGATACCAATACGGACTACCCATTTCAATTGTTGTGCTTTCTTAAATTGCATACCTATACAAGGGTTCAAGTTTCGATCGATATTTGCGGAGTTGATTATCCTTCTCGAAAACGAAGATTTGAAGTGGTCTATAATTTACTGAGTACTCGGTATAATTCACGCATTCGTGTACAAACCAGTGCAGACGAAGTAACACGAATATCTCCGGTAGTCAGTCTATTTCCATCAGCCGGCCGGTGGGAGCGAGAAGTTTGGGATATGTTTGGTGTTTCTTCCATCAATCATCCGGATCTACGCCGTATATCAACAGATTATGGTTTCGAGGGTCATCCATTACGAAAAGATCTTCCTCTGAGTGGATATGTGGAAGTACGCTATGATGATCCAGAGAAACGTGTGGTTTCTGAACCCATTGAGATGACCCAAGAATTTCGCTATTTCGATTTTGCTAGTCCTTGGGAACAGCGTAGCGACGGATAATTCAGAATCAGAATAGGTCCAGTCCAGGGGACAAATCAATAGGAAATGCTATTTGCTTTGTAAGAATAAGAATAAACTTCTATGAAATGAAAGAGTTTCGCGGGAATTGTCTTGATCATCGGATATCATTGAGAAATAGTAAGAAGTGTTATTGAACGATTTCCTGCAATTCTTCCCAGTATGGAATGAGTAAAGAATCAAGCTACAAGTCTCGATCTATACAAAACGCACTGGGTTTTTGTGTTTCTTTCGGTTTCATTGATAGCAGAAGAGCCTTACTCTATAGGGGCGCTAGCGCTTTACTAATATCAAGTAAAGGGGCCAAAAACAAACGTAATAGGCTGCTACTCTAGGCTCGCTTCGCTTCTTCAAGCTCCGCCCCTTGAAAACTAAAGCGCTAATGCGCCTTATATTTTTTTTTTTGTAAAGCAACCTTTCGCGCTAGGCGCTCACGTTTTTTGTCTGGGTGGAAGCTGGCGGCAGGGCTTGCTTAACCGGATACACGGAATTGGGATCTCTTTCGCATGCAACTATTTCTATCGGGAAAGCCTCGCTTATTCAAAGGGCTGATTATTTTATTTAGAACCCCTTTGAATAAGTAAGTAAGCGTTGGTAGGAGCGGCGGGATGATGAGTATATAAATCAATAAAGACCCAAAAAAAGAAATGGCAAGAGAAATTTGATATCGATGGAGGAAATAACGATGTGGAAAACAGGGCAGGGATTCTCTACAATGACCATCGTAGACCAATTGAAAGGGATGTAGCGCTGCTTGGTAGCGCCTTTGTTTTGGGTACAAAATGTCACGGGTCCCAATCCTGTCATTCCTACCTATGACTTCTCCTCTGGGCAGTAACGAGGGACCCATTGAATTCGATTCAAATTGGGGACATAAAAAATCTTTTTTTTTGGGGGTACAAAAAAAATCCTTTTCTTTACAGTCGTATCTACTGTGATAAGAAAGCGCTCTTAGTTCAGTTCGGTAGAACGTGGGTCTCCAAAACCCGATGTCGTAGGTTCAAATCCTACAGAGCGTGATTCCGGTCTGAAATAACTTCACTAACTTGAACAGCAACCTGAATTTTTCCTCCTGCGGATGGGGAAAAAAGAGAGGGTTCCAAACCTAAATAAACATCCGATGTTCTTCTTTTTAGGTTCTACTTTCTTTTAATATTTAAGAGTCCTTGCTAGGTCAAGAAAAAACCTTTGGATCTAATACAGCAATGCTTGCATCACCAATATTGATTGTTCCCATTATTTTTTTGTTTGTTCTCTTTCTTTCATCGAAGACTATATACTTAAAAACTTGTTATTGTACGACCAAAGGATTCGAACAAAAAAACCTTTTCTACAACCATGAAAGGGGGCCCTCGCGGTTCCATATAAAGATGTCTGCTTGCTAATTCGGGGATTGATTGAACGATGCGAACCAACGATGACCAAGATCCAAAGACCAGAGACTCCCTTACAAGCGGCTGGCATTCCTATCCTCTTTCTTCTCTGTCTCTCCATCGTTCTGATTCTTCCTATGGCGGTCTAAGTCTGTGAGTGAACTTCCATCCGTTCTAAATCCATCCGTCCGTTATTTAGCTCATAGTTCTGGTGGTCCTCTCTCCTTCAGACAAACCTCGGGACTAAAGTCATTTCAATCAAGGCTCCTGCTAGTGCATCCTCCCGGAGAAATGAATCGAAGGGCTCAATAGCGCCAGTGGCTCCATCTCTCCCTAGCCGATTTAATGTTATATTTAATTGAACCATCAGCAGTGGGAGATCTATAGTATGGCGTATTCACCAGGTAGGAAGGAAGGTCGGTAAACCACAGTAAAGAGACTGCCCTTACTTCGTAACCTTCGCATCTTTGTCCTATCGAATGCATTCTCAGCCTGCCGTCCCATGCTTCCATACTTCAATTATTATGAAAGGCGGAAATTCAAAAATGATTTTTGTGGCATGCATTCCAGCTCAGCTGCATGTATATAGTAGAGATCAACCAATGGTTTGAGTTCTTCCCAGGGGCCTAATTCATAGCTTTAGTATCAACAGCATGAATAAGGCACCAATCTTTAGGCACTTCTAAAAACTGGACAACTTCTTTACTTTTCTCATTAAACTTCCGATTGACCGATCTTCTTCATAGGCCTTTCAACTAGAGCTCATGAGTAGTGCAACTCATAGTATGGTGGATGGGTAGCTGTATTTGTCCTGTTGAGCTGCTGGTGAATGTAGCTGGTCCCTTCATCTGTCCGACTCGGAACTATTATAGGAGCTGCCGTGACTCCTTCTCCCATGTCGAGATTAGTGAAGGGTGGAAACACTGGGTCTCCCAATGGTTTTCCATCTTGAGATACCGGATCTTGCTGCTGCTACTTGTCCTCCAAAGATGAAGTCAAGAAGAGAAAGCCTCTCCCTAGTCATGAGCCTATTCTTTAACCAGCGATCTCTGTTTTGAGCTTGTTGTTCTTCAGCACGTACCCTCGGATCAGCCTTGTAGGCGGCGAGCTCTTGCCCGGACGTGGTAGCTAAGAAAGCCTCTTTTCGCCTACGTCGTTGTAGTTGATGGAGTTGCCTGTGCTAAAGAAGCCTGTCTTCACCGAGATTCTAAGAGATTCCTCACTTCTTTATTGACAGAAGGGAGCTTACTCCGAGAGAGACTGGAGATCTGGGGTCAAATAGGTAAACTCCACTTTCTCAGCTAGCTGTTCTCGCTGCTCTGATCACTGTTGCTGACGTAAGATCTGACTCTTTGACGTCTTGCTGTGTCCTACGCTGTGCGAAGTTTGACCTCTTCCGGCGTTCCTTCCTTCGATTGTATCGCCGGTGATCATGCCTTTTCCAGCGATTCCTCGCCTATTGAGTCAGTGGAGCTGGTAGTTCTCTAATCAATAGCTTTCTTCCTAAAGTGAAAGGGAAGAAGGGTACCTACTAACTGGGCAAGTCGCCATCAACCGACGCACTTATAGCTATTCCGGTTAAAGAGTAGGGAGAAAGGCTCAAACAAAATCCGGAGCTTTTCCTTAGCGGGATGAACCCGTAAAGGCAGATAACGCTCCACAACACCACAAGAGGAAGGCTGTCCCCCAACACCTCTCTCCTCCTCTGCTCAGCCAAGGACCTAAAGCCGGCTAGAAAGCAGTAAGCTATTTAATTAAGTAGGCTCGAGATGGTTCTAAGTGCCTCTCTTAGTCTGAGGACATCTTATCCAAAGCCAAAGCCCAAACCTAATCGGACCGTCCTTGCCTTTCCTATCCTAAGACAAGGTAGCTGTAGCTCTCGTTCCCTAGCTGCTAAAAGTACGAAAAAAGCCACCATTCCTTAGCACAAGCGCTAAGCGATAATAATTCCTTCAGAAGGAACCTATAATCTTGAGAGAGATACCAAAAACGAAAGATTCGTAGCCCTAATACGGGGGTTGGGGGGTTCTTGTGGAGCAGTCTGCTCAAGGATGATTCTCAAAGATCTTTCTCAAACCTTCAGTTCATTCCCTTATAACTAACTATATACTATATAATTAGAATAGTTAGGCAAAGGAATGTACCAAAAAGAACTGCTTTGACGGGACCGTCAAGCGGGCTCGAATGCCTTCAACAGATGCACCTATCCGCCGTACAGATTCCATCTTCTGGTCAGAGCTTCCCTTACTTGGGAGTATTCTTAGGAGTATTGCCCTAGCTAAGAGCTAAGAAGAAGTAGTAGCGAATACAGAGGCAGAAAGAAGACCCTGTTACTGAGCTCCCCCTGAGCGCAAGCAGCTCCCTGACTTTCTGAGTTATTTCCCTCCGTTCCGCCGGAATGGTAGCCTTTTTCGGGATCTTTGCTATCCCATTGGTCGATCTGTCTTTCAATACTTCCATCTCCAAGTTGAACCCATTCCTTCACTTATTCAGTGAAGCACTTCAAATTCCTCATTACCTAACCCTAAATAGGCTTATTTTCACCTCGATTTGGTTAAGGCCCGTATACGACCTCCTCTTCCCCTTCCACCAACTGCTACGCTTGCAGAGGACGCCATTGCCATTGCTAAGTCTTGGTTGCTTTTATTAGTCCGAAAGGAAAGAAAGGCGTAACGATCTGGGCACTGTAGCTGTAAAGGTTCAATAGAAATTCTAGCCGCTGGGCTTTCGCTTGATCTTCTTTCCGGATGTTTAAAGCTGGACTTTGGCGAGTCTTCTTATTTAGAGTCTTGGCCGTACTACTTGCCTGCTGGCTAATGGCTTTCCTTATTGGGATTTCTTTCCTATTGCTTGTCTTCCTGGTCAATCAAGCTTTCGACGAGTGACTCTTGGTTGCGGGGCCAGGGAAGGGACCGACTATCTACTTACCCGCGAAAGGGAAAGTAAGAGAGGAAGAATGCGCGACTGGCTATCGAGAAAAAAGACATTCTCTGCCCTTCTTTCTTCACTCTCGTTCTAGAAGGCATTCCGTCAAGCAGCATGGGATGAAGACGATTATGTGCAAGACAATTTTCGGCATAAGGCACTTCACTGCAAATAGCGTAGCGTATATAATATAAGAAAGGATGGAGAGTGTTAGTTAGTCTTTCTCTTTGCCATCCGATTCTATAAAGCCCATCTCTTGCAAGAGACGATTGGGGGGAAAGAAAAAAAAGAAGACTTCCTTGGAAGAGGATTCTCAACAGCAGATATAGCAGGGGATATCTTAACTATAGCAAAGAGAGGATTCGATGCTTTCTTCTCTTAGATGTGGCATTACCGGTCTTTGCAAGAAGGGCTTGGCGGAGTAAGGTTTAGGCTTTCCCTTGCCCATCTGGGGATGAATCCGCTCTTAGGACAACTAGGCTGTTTGAAGGTGCGTAGCGGAGTGAAGTCAAAGGACGTAAGATAGAGGAAGTACAGATAAACATCCTTTTGCCTTTAGTGCGTAGGCGTAAGAGAATTGACGGAAGCCAAGCAGCGTCAAGACAAGTCTGTTGATGACTTTCTCCATATACCGAGTAAGTTGATAAGATCATCAGTCGATTAGCCGCATCTGAGATGAGTAAGAAGTAATCCCTTTTCCTTCTTTCTGAGCTATCGATTGGAGGGGAATCACTAATGTCTCCCTCTTAGTTGTCCAGTCTACTTACTTCTCCACTTAACTTAACTCCGCTATCATAGCTTTTTATACATTCTCTTTCTGGCTGCTATCTTTCTAAGCAGGATGGGATCTTTAGGAAGAAGATTAGCCTGATTAAAGATAGCTAAGACCTCGGATAAAGAAAAAAAAGACGATTACCACGGGTCTCTTTAACAACCATTCCCAGATTGAATCGAAGATCGGGACCAATAGCATCTATGGTATTATCGAAAGAGGACAAAGGACGGCCAAGGACCAAGAACAGTCTCTTTCCTGTGCTATCAAGAACGAAAAGAAGGACGGGAAGGAGCAGGAATTGCGGGATGCTATAGAGATAGATGGCTATGAGACTAGTCCAAAGAGTCACTTTCTAAAGCTTCCTCTCCTCCTTTAGGCTATGGGCGAAGGTTTGGTAACTAAGAGGTCTTGGCTTCTTCCCCTGACACGCATACCACTGTCCTGTACACTAAGTCAAACTAGCTCTAAGACGAGTACGGGCCCTCATTCCATTCCTACCTCCCCCTATCTCTACTTCTGCTAACGACCGCTAGAATTGGGATATCGAGAAAGAGGGTAGACCGTAAAGGGTTCAACAAAGAAAAGCAAGAAAACGTAAGCCCAACCGGGCTTACGTTTTTCAACTGCATCGTACCGTACTATGGAAGGGGTCCGTACCCCCTTTAGATAGATAGAGCCCCCGCGCTCCTAATGTAGAGCTAGAACTACTGCTACCGCGGAATCCGCGATCACACATGAGTACCTCGCCTTCCAAAAAGAGCGGCTACTAATTGGCACTAATGCTAATGGGGACCATCGATCAAGAAGGACTTCGGAGACTGCAATTGAATTGAGAAAAAAGAAATTGCGTATGAAATACGCCCAAAGACTCCCATGCCTTTCTTGGTTGGACCAACCAGATTTCCGAAAAGTCTTTCTGTTAGAGCAAGAAGCGGAACTACAAGTGAATCTTAATAAGTCATGATACTTTCCGTTTTGTCGAGCCCTGCTTTGGTCTCTGGTTTGATGGTTGCACGTGCAAAAAATCCGGTACATTCCGTTTTGTTTCCCATTCCAGTCTTTCGCGACACTTCAGGTTTACTTCTTTTGTTAGGTCTCGACTTCTTCGCAATGATCTTCCCAGTAGTTCATATAGGAGCTATAGCCGTTTCATTCCTATTTGTTGTTATGATGTTCCATATTCAAATAGCGGAGATTCACGAAGAAGTATTGCGCTATTTACCAGTGAGTGGTATTATTGGACTGATCCTTTGGTGGGAAATGTTCTTCATTTTAGATAATGAAACCATTCCATTACTACCAACCCAAAGAAATACGACCTCTCTGAGATATACGGTTTATGCCGGAAAGGTGCAAAGTTGGACTAATTTGGAAACATTGGGCAATTTACTTTATACCTACTATTTCGTCTGGTTTTTGGTTCCTAGTCTTATTTTATTAGTAGCCATGATTGGGGCTATAGTACTGACTATGCATAGGACTACAAAGGTGAAAAGACAGGATGTATTCCGACGAAATGCTATTGATTTTAGGAGGACTTTAATTAGGAGGACGACAGACCCACTCACGATCTACTAAAAGGGAAGTAGCTTGATTGGTTCGAATCCAATTCGTGAGATATGAAATGTTATTGATGTCGGCGAAAGGCTTTGTGGAGCCCGACAAAAAAGTCAAACTCCCCGCTTACTACAACCCCGATTCCTATTAAAAATCCCCGGAAAACGGATTTTGTTTCAAAAAAAGCAAGGGGTGAAAACACGTTTCACGCCAAAAAACACGGGAAAACACCCTTTTGTCAAAGAGTTCCCGTCTCCTCTCCCTTTGGTCGAGCTAGTTTAATCTTCCTCTTTAAAATTCCATTTTTATCTTTTTTAAGTGCCTCAGAAGCGAAGAAGCTACACTGAGATCAGGCGTTAAGAGGTATTTATATCCCCCCATAAATGCAATTTTCTATCGTGCTCAATAAAGCTCTCAGTCCGTTTTCGGAGACAGGGAGAAAGGCTTCTTTGGCTGTAGTAGGTTCTGAAAGAAAGGAGGGAGGAACAACCAACAAAGTAACCAACTCCTTCACTCACTCACTATGTAGCGCAAGGAAGTGTGCGAGCTTGCTAGGAGTGTAATGATTAGCAGCTTTCCCTTTAGGCTGTTAGATGCTAGAGACAGGAAGAAAGGAAGAACTTTCCTTCCGCGCATGCTCTTTTCGAGAGAGCGTTCACTTACTATAAGAGCAAGGAAGTTATGGAGCTAGGAGTTAAGTAATGTTAAAACAACAGGAACAGCAGGCAAAGAACAACCACTTCCACACCATTCATGCTCCCTCCCAGGAAGCGTTCACTCCTCTTATAGCGCAAGGAAGGTAAGGAGATAGGAGTATAACGACTAGCTCTTCTCTTTAAGCTGCTTTAAACGGTTAGAGGATGGGGGAGCACCCCCATACCACGTAGCTCCACATTAAGAAGACAGGAAGAGCTGCTTCCCCTCCGTTCGTGTTCCTTCCAAGGGGCCACTCGCTCTCTGTTAGCAATAGCTTCATGCAGTGATGCCAAGGACAACGAGAAAGCAAGGCACCGAAGGTGATGAGATATTTCATGGTTTTACCGCGCAACAGATAAGGACAAACTACTAGCAATTAAGGGTCATTTCGCTCATAAAACAACTCTTTTTTGCTTGTTTGTCCTGATAACGGAGTCAATAAGCTGCGCTCCCTAACTCCCTGGAACTCGCATCCCAACGCGCACCTTCGGTTACTTCGCTGCCTCACCTTCGGTGCCTTGTCGTCGTAAAGCGTTGCTTCTCTCCTCCACAGAGCGGGCAAGCAGACTCAAGGGCGGCTAAAGATACCATAGGGAAGAGTAGACAGAAAAAGTCCTTCTAACCGCAAGGAAGAGTCGCTGAGACAGAAGCCTCACCCCTCTCCCTACGGTCGAGCAAGTAAACTCCCTTTGGAGCCTCACCTTCAGGAAGGCATCGCAAGGAAAGAGTGACAAGAGGTTACGAAGTAAAAGAAAGGAATGTAGCTACTTACTAGAAAGGTTCTGAAAGGAAGGTGGTGCTCTTCACCTCGAGCTATACCATCTTAATGCCCTTTCGAATCAAAAAGTGACATGGTGAAGTGACACAGTCCTACGGGTGAAAGCACCATTGCTATGGAAAAACACGGTAAAATAGACTCTTTTCAACAGTTCCTGCCTCCCTTTCTTCCCCAGTCAATAAGGACACCTCTCCTTCCCCTTTTCTTTCAGAACCTTTAGGGGAAATGGAAAAAGAATGGCATAATTTCTTTGACTTCGTAACCTTTGGTGCCTCCTCTCTAGAGCTTTCATTCGAGCGCACCCTCATTCCAATCGCCTCGCTCTAACGAGTAAACTCCCTCTCCTGTTGGTCGAGCTACCCTCCTTAAAGAGCAAGTAACCTACCTTCGATGCCCTAGTGTTTCACTCTCGTCGTAAAGCTGCTTCACCTTCGGCACCTTCACAGGAACTCCCATTCTAACACAACCTAAACGGTTGCCTTACTCTAACGGTCGAGCAAGTAACTCCCCTTGGTGCTCTGCTTCTTCATGAATGCTTTTTACCTTCGCTTCTACCAGTTCCTATGAAAACCACGGGAAAACAGAGTGATTTGAATCAAGAGTACGTGGGTTTCTACCAATTTCTATTCTAAAGCACGGAAAACGCACTTCCTTCATAACCTTTGTTGTCTTGATCCTCAGTCAAAGAACACTCTCCTTCTTTCAGAACCGGCACGCTTTCATTACTTCGGTTCTTCGCTCAAGGGAAAAGCAGCGCAGGAAACTTACTTAAAGAAGTCTAAAGATAGGACCTAAAATTCTTTCAGAACCTTCTGCAAGGAGCAGCCATTGAGCTAAGAGCTTCAACCCCCCGGTACCACTCCACATCAAGGAAGTTTACTAGCTCGACCAAAGGTAGGGACTCACTCGACCATAGGGAGAGGGAGTGAAACTTGCTTACTTGTTAGAGTAAGGAAGAAGGGAAGAGAGCAATCCTTAGCACAAGCGCTAAGCGATAATAATTCCTTGTACTCATTAAATACAAATACGGAAGATTAGGTGCCCCAAATAAATAAAAGGCAGTTCGTGCACTGAAGGTATCCCTCTTATTTCCATAAACAGAATAACTCCCCTTCCTCACATACAGGAAAGCACAGGGCTCGGAGAGCGCCTGCCATTAATTACCCGAGGGAAATCTTTCATCTTTAAATGGTTAGCCCGAAAAGCCGGATCGGGATAGCCGCGCTTACCTCAATGACGGGAGAGACGGGGTTCGAGAACCCTTATTTACTTAGATTGGTAGGGAATCCACAGGAAGAACGAACCAGGAGACAATGACTTTCGGGGTTAGCGGGCTTACCTCGTGGAATGGCCGTTGAATGGCCTCGGAGTGAACGGGGGTACCTCAACAATGAGAGTAGACCCTCTTGCACGTGGAATTCCTCAAAGACAGGAGAGGGAAGAGTTTTCAAGGAACCAGCTCCTGGGGACTTCTATTAAGAACGGCTTTTGGTCTTAGTATGTGGTACAGCATATAGAGTCGTGAGACGCTCTACTTCCTCTTGTTCAGTTATCGATTCGCTGGCTGTTTCCGGGGGGCCCAGATGCTTTGCGAGACTGAAAGCTTCATTTTGTGTTCGGTTGCGTTATCTACCGCAAAGAGGGACTCCCCCTTTCTATTAGAACAGTGTTAGTTCGCTATTACTGCCGGTCAGGCCGACGAGAATTCCATTCTGATATTGCTATGTGCGCCACTAGAGCTTTGATCATATGCTTTGAGCCGAGTCGATGATAATATTCGTGTACGTATGCCATGTAGATTGAAAAGGGAGAAGCCCTCACTGACGGAGTATAAATAGCACACCGGATGGATCATTCAATGGAAAGCCGAAGGCGAAGAGTTAACACCTCCTAAGGGCTGGGTGAGAGAAAGCGTCCTTTGTTGATACCTAGTGTACACCGCCACCTACTGAAATGGATTAATAAACGTTGCTTTCTATTGCTTGTAGCGGCGTTGCTTCCTTTTGTTCACCGCGAATAATTCAATCTTGAGAAAGAAGGCCTTGTGGGGCATCTCCAACAGCGCCAAAGAAGGAAGATGTTAAGTATTCTTTGGCACCGCTCACTTACGGTTTTATACAGAGGGGGGTTGTATTGAAGGGCCATAAGCTTTGAATCAATATGCGTTGGTTCCAATCCGGATCTCGTTGTTTGGGTCTCGAGATGATATTCAGGAGACAAAAGAGCAGAGCTGATAGAAATGCTAATTATAATGGAGATACTAATAAAAACTTTAATAAAGAAAGACTTGTGCCCATTGTCCAAGATTCCTTTGTGGGACTTTCTTTTTCTTCTTCTTGACTTGACTCAACAACCCTCCCATTCAGGACAGAACTCTAAGGGTATCTCTGAAGATTAAAAATACAGAAGAGCGACTGCCAATCAAGACAATATTGAAGCACGCGCCTTAGGACCGATCCCAGTGAAATAGGAAAACGAATCCGCGCGCTACCGACTAGTAGAGTCTCCTTCATCGATCGGAACAAAACTAGCAAAAGAAACTTTGAGGGAGCTGCGCTATACATAATACTAAGGGACCCAGGCTCTGCCCGAATGATACGATCCGCAACTTCTAGTACCCAAGCTATGTGATCAATAACTCTTCTCCTAGAGGCGAATCCCTCAGGGCGCCCTAAGCAACCGAAGGGTAGAGAAGATGAAGAATAAGGGTAATCTACACATGCGGCTATACCACCAAAAGGAAAGAGAGGACCGATTGATACCAATAGCAAGATACACATCTTTTTAGACTCCGAGGGGTGAGAATAGTTGAAGATCAGAAGATTGGAATGAAATACCTTAATAGATTAAGTGCAAACTTTATTTTATATATTTTATATGAGTAAGCCCCTTCCCTTAGGAACAGAAGGATACACAAGGGGGTAATTTCTCACAATTATTCACGTTCAACTCCAAGATCCAGCAAGCCAACTTTAACCGAAACTGAGTTACATTCTCCCTCTCTTCCTAATGGAGGCACATATCATTCTTGTAACAGTGGATGGATAATCTAAAGTCTCGTAGTCTTTGTTTCTAAAAAGGTTGTGTCCTTTCTACATATATAGAAATTTAAGTCTTTCACCCCTCCTTTATCGAATTTGCTATGGCAAATCTAGTAGAGTAGGGCTAATCAGAAGTTTAACTATGGCGATTGGAAGAGGCACAACCTCAATTCAAGTCGAGCAGCAGCTTTTCTACACTCAAAGGGAACCCGGCATCCCATTAACTGAGACTTCCTATGCATAGCTGTAGCCTTTCGTCATACCCAAAGGGTACTTAGTGCCTCCACCAACTACTAGGCTGTAATCTTCTTGTTTCTAAACTAAATCGAGGGTCTATGCGGCTCTCTGAATAATATGTCCACAGCAGTCTATTTGAAGCGTTCCTGCCCTTTCTTGTCTTGAATTAAACGGAATTGAATAACCCTGTGTAGTGGGTAGAATATGCCTGTGTAGCGGATAGCATGGACTGATTGAAATAGCATACTTGTGCAATGGATCTCGTTTATCTTTCATATGTTAAATGTTCGTGTAGTGAATTCACGGCTAGAGATAGTACATTCTGGGTCGATCAAGGAAGGTAGCGTATACGGGTACTTGGGATTGAGTAGAGCATAGGTTCAATAACCGGGCTTGGAAAAGAGAATGAGAATCTCGTTCAGCAAGAGGCTGGGTTTTTGGTCTTTCTACGTTTCAAGTGCCACTCCTTTGGTTAGTACTCCAAATTGGATTTCTTTCTTGTTGGTTCGAAGTAATGCTCCTTTTATTTAGCTATGACCTACATTCTTTGGTTAAAGTGCTCATGCAGCTTCTAAGGGATGCGTTCCCCTCCAAGTTGTTTCAAAGTAGCATCTGTGGATAAACGATGGTTAAGCCGCATCAGTGCGGTCGGGATCGCCCGGCACTTGTGAGGCAGAAGAATCCTTGAATAAGAAGATCGAGCCAATCCTTAGCACAAGCGCTAAGCGATAATAATTCCTTGTGGAAAGTCTTTTTTTAGTACTTGTTAGCGTCCCTTCCCCCTTTCTATGTACCCAGTCTACGAACCTGGCCTATTGGTTGATGATAGGGTTCCTGTTGGTGGAGCTCCTGCCCTTGGCCTTGGTTCCAGTCTCGTCTCGCATGCCAGCAAGTATTCTAGAAAGAATGACTTGGTTTCATGTAGCTACTATAGCTCCTCTCGCCTTTCTAGCCTGCCTTGTGTTGCTAGGAAATGGCTCTAAGCCTTTTTCGAGGCTTTCACCCTGAAAACTGAACTAGACCCCGTTCCCTCTATGTCCATTCAATCTGAATCTTGCTGCATGAATGCACTGTAAGACCAGGAATGCCCTCAATGATCCCTTCCTCTCCCTCTCCCTCTCCTATGGTCGAGCGAGTCCCTACCTATGGTCGAGCAACTTTCACCCGCACTAGCACTAGTATATGGTGATATCAAACTCGAAAGCCCGAACACAAGCAAGCTTACCTTTAAGTCATCAGAGGAAAAACCCGACGATCCAGGGTGGGGAAGTCCAGTAGCCAAAAGATATGAACTCGCTTTAAAGATCAGGGGATCTAGCTAGAACCAAAATAGGAGACTTTTGGTCCGGTACGGAATTTATTTCCATATCCTGCATATAGAGAGGAAAGGAGAAGGGGCGGAATTCTAGACCGATTATCCCACGCAGTAATAGGCATACCACTCCCAGTCTCGCTAAGTTGTCGTTCCTACGGCCTCTGGAGAGCATGAAAACGCTAGTTCAGCTGCTCACATAGCGTCGGACGAGTGGTTTTAGCCTTTCAAAAAGTGATTTCAACTAAAGTCTTGAGTGAAGTGCGTTAGCCCCTTAAGCTGTAGTCTAATAAGAATCTAGCTATTGTACTTTCTATCTCCAGTAACAAAGAGGAATAGGAAGCTGTACGCGTGCGAGTAGTAGTAGAGGTAAGTGGTAGTAGTGACGAAAGTAGTAGTAGGTGTCTCCTTTCCCAAAGTCTTAGTAGTTGTACGAAGGCCAGTATTTAAGAAAATGTAATTGGCAGGAGGTCTCATCTCTCTTGTTCCTAGACCGAAGTCTCCTATTAAGAGATCAGTCTTCATCCTTTCCAATACGAACCTTTAGCTCAAGCTGGAGGATAAAAAGAATATTATTATTACGGGATATCCCTCTTGTTCTATTGTATTCCCTCAGGCTGTAATGCCTATAGTTCCAACTGCCTTTCACTCTTCTTCTCTGAATATATTATATTCTAGCTACCTTTCTCCGGCTAACGCGTATCCGTTTTCTTGTACTTATCAACTGTTTGTCGAGATTGGCTTGGTCTTCCGCTACGCCCCTAAGCACTAGAAATGTCAGAAGCAAAATCGTAACGTAGAAAAGAGAGGAAAAAAGAAGACAGACAGACTGAAGGCGATGGCTGGGAGGCGTGGTTTACGAACGGTCCCGACTAACTAAAGTAAATTATCTTCCTATGATCTCCCTTCCTCTGCTCCAAGGATATTGCAGCAAACTGGAAAATTCCACCGGAGATGCAGAGCAGTCGTTAGGCCTCAAACTGGTGTAGGAAAAGACTAGTTATAAGCATATAGCTGAAGTAGCAGAGAACTAACACATAGGATCTGTTGCGGTATTATTCCTTCTCGATGCGAAGAATAACGTAGTTTCGGACCATGGATCGAGTCAAACAACTCTTTCTACCCATCCTGTATATTGTCCTTTTCGTTCTGTGTGTGTTGGAATAGAAATATTCTATTAGACGGATAGGCATTGCACCCTCACCTCAGGATCAGAGGGCTTGTTTGAGCGCTAAGCTTTGTTCGCTTCGCAAGTGACGGTTGTGCTCCTCTTCCTTCGCTGCTTTCGTACACCAGGGGGGCTAGTTGAGCAGCCTCCTCTCGCCGTGCCCGGTTCCCAAAGCAAAGCATTGAAAGAACACGGGGAGTGGCCGGATAATCCTTACTATTTTCATAGTAGAGGTTATTATTTCAATACTACATTAACCGAGGTTGAAAAAGCACAGGAAAAGGGAAAGGCCCTACTTATGATGGGGGGAGTCGAAGTGTCCATGGTAGGCGATGAATGGAGGAGTCGATCAAGGCAGGAGGTTGACTTAGTCTTCTATCCCTGCTCTTCCGGGGTTGGTCGATAATTCCTCAACTATTGGGTAAACATAGATCCTAGAGAGCGAGTTTAAGCAGCATTACTAGAAGAAGGAGTTGATGAGGTTTTTAGACTCAAGGCTTCCGTATCTGTTCTGATTTATCAAAAGAAAAGGTTTTCAGATATCCATTAAAAGCCCTGGTTTTAAAATATCTGGTCCAACCGAAAAGAAGGTCAAAACGGACCTATTGATTGACCATAGATGCGAACTCCCACACCCTTAGCCAGTACCAGCGACTAGTCTTCGGGCTACGAGGTATATAGGGCGAGAGCCTGCTAAGGTAAGCCTTAAGCCTATACCCGTGTTGAGCCTCATGCATGTACTGAACCTAGGCATAGCCTGCTAAGGAACCCAATAAATTGCACTACACTCAGTACGCACTTATTTCCGGGACCGCTTGATTCAGCATACAGCAGTGCAACATCGGACGTTAATCAGGAAGCATACAGCGGCAAGCACACATCTTTGCGGTCTTTCTAAACCTTATTTATTATATTAAGCCGGTGTCAGCCTTTAGGTTTTTATCCCTAATCTTGAGTGTTGAACCATAGGTTCGGCACAAGAGGAATCTTTCTTAGACTCGGTTCGCCGTCAGTTTGCAAACCGCGGGTGGGTGCGAACTACTAGAGGCCCGTCCAGGAGGTTAGTCAAAATAGAGGACCTAGAACGCCTTGGTGAATCAGACCCAGAGATCATGGCCAACAACGCCAGTCACCGAGGTAACTTGCTTACTCTCTATGATGGGGACAATGAAGAGTCTACTGGCTCTAACCACCAGCGGAACCCTACAGCCCCGGCAAATCAGCAACTTTCTAACGAGGTAGTTAGCCGTCAACTAGCTGAGATTGCCTGGATGCTAGCACAATTGACCTCGCAGGTAGCCGAAATACCCTGGCTGCACCTGCTGCTCAAGGAACAAACCCTCCATCTACCACCCCGGCTCAGGGGACACAGATCCACAACCACAAAGCCAACCAAGAGTAGCAGATGCTAGACCTGTAGACCCAGTACCCCCTTCAGTTCAGAATCAGCCCGCAGTTCCTGAACCTGTGGATCACTACGAGAAAGAGATCTGAAGAAAGCCTCCTGCAGTACCGGCCGTGTCCTTGGCTCCCACTCCCATGAATCAGATAGTGCCATACGTCCCACCACAGCCGTCCGATCCTCTGATGGAGAAGATCAGTCGCCTTGAACGGGCAGTTAATAAATTGACTGGGGACAAGTATGATGTTGTAGATCTTGATAATCTCTCCCTATACCCCAAAGTAAGGCTTCCGTACGGTTTTAAGTGGCCAGAGATATATAAGTATAACGGAACCGAATGCATAACAAAATAGGATAAAAAGAGGCTTACCTCGGAGCTTCAATTTTAAAGGCAGGATGTATGTCGGAACTCTACAGCCCATGGGAATCGACAATGAGCTACTTGTCCAACTATTCCAGCGCAGTTTGACCGGACCCGCGCTGACTTGGTTGATGAACACTGACCCAAATACCATTCGCACACGGCCAGATCTGGCTAACGCCTTTGTGACGCACTATGCATACAATAAAAAAACTCAGTTATCAAGGCGTAAGCTAGAACTCGTTAAGCAAGGACCCACTGAGTCTTTCACCGACTTCATCACATAGCTTACTATAGAGGGGAAGGGCCCAAGCTGCTCAGTTTCAAAAGAGACCCTCGGAGGAAGATCAAATTGCTATGGTCTTGAAGAGCCTGAACCCTAAGTATACCAATAGGTTGACACTTACCCATCATCCAACCTTTCATTCTTTAGTTTGTGCTGGCTGCCAGATAGAAGATGCATTGGCAGCTGGGCGTTCGCTCCCCCTTTCTACGCCGTTGCTTTGCAATTTGCAACGGGTCCTCGAATAATAAGCAGAAAAAGTCTGCCGGGACCTCTCGGGCTAAAGCAGAGGTGAATACAATTGGAGCGGCGTCGCTGAACCAAACGCCTTACTATACACACTCCATCAGAAGGTCCGATTCATCCAGGGCAGCCAAATCGTTATGATTCACGGAGATCCGGATCGTCCGCCTGTTAAGAAAGTGAGAGACTACGCTGGATTCGTGCCCCCCTATTAGTAAGGTTCAGATTGGAGATCCGACGGAGCCGGAATTCTTTATTAGAAAGGGCAGGAAGTTAACATGGTGGAATTCAGCCCTCCGAGGAAAGAGTTGCTCCCGTCCTACTCATATGGGTAAGGGGAAAGGGCAACCCCAAAATCCTAAAGTAAAAAAAGGCAAAGGGCTACCTTCCGGGACTAGGATTGGGATGATACCAGCAAGGGCCTCCAGAATTCCCCGAATACCCAGTGCACTACGGGACATTTGGTTTGGGGTACAGGCCAAATAGGCAGGAACTGCATGATTACCATTGGAGAGGTGCAAAGGACAGATGTGCCAGTTAGATGATAATAATTACCAGGGGCGGTATTTGATTGAAATAGTGTGGTACTGGTACGAATGACTTTCTTTAATTATATAGCCCCTCTTCTAATTCCACGAATAGATTTGATCGATTAGGTTCTTCTTCGCTTTTAAGGCTTGTTCAATCAATCTCATGGGTTCCCATGGCTCGTCCTATAGGAAGGGGGATATCCCAGGGAAGTAAAGGTAGCTTGCTTACTTAGTGCTTGCGCTAAGGCCTGCTGACCCTATCTTTCTTCCATACTCGCAGCGAGTCTTACGAACGAGTGGAGCGTCTTCAATGCCGCCTAAACAGTTAAATAGTGGCTTGTTTTCGAGTCCTTCGGAAAGGATACTCCTAATGGTACCTTAGTTCTCCATAGGCGTCTGAAGGGGGAGTGGAGTGAAGGCATTCTCTTGGGGGAAGCCCGCCCTATACTAAGAGAAGAGGGCGCTATTTAAGGCCGAAGCACAACCAGACTCTTGTTCTTCCTCTTCAGCGGAAAAAGAAATAAGCAGGGTTCGTTTTGAGTTTAGCCCACGAAGCGGGGATATGGGGGTAAGTCCGCTAAGTCCAAGAAATTCTGCAGTAACCTCACTCGCTCCTTCGGGATATATTTACTCCGAAAAAAGGAAACAACAAAGTGGAGGTACGGGGTTCCATTCCACAGGCAGCGAAGCAGTAATTCAGTATGCGACTTAGCTTTTGTTAAGGTAGGGTGGTGGTAGGAGCGAATCCACCTGCCCAGGCGATTCTTATCTAAGTTTGAGCGCAGGGGAGCTATAAGTCAATCAGCTGGGTCAAACTAGCTAGCCTGCGTCATGTACGGCATATGCCAGAAAAAGAGGCAAAAAAAACAGAGTTGGAACTTCTTGTTCGAGTAGATGCGGGATTGACTCTCCGGGTGTACCGCCCACTGAGAATTGGTGAGGTGACGTCCCTAGCTAAATGGTTTGAGAATGGAACAGCCCGTCCATCTTCTGGGGTAGCAAGGCCAGGAAGTAGAGATTAGCCTTCCCGCATTTCTATTCTTAGTCAATTATATTTGTCTTGTCGTTGAAGCGTGCTGCTGCTCCTGTCGAGAGGTCTTACTTAGATCACATTGGGCTTGGGATGGGACAAGCTTCTCTATCAATTGGCAAATCTGAGCCTTAATCTTTCTATTCAAATTAGGGTTATAAAATATGAATATTTAGTAAGAAGCCATCCACGCCGAGGTTAACAAAGAATTGGATTTCCCATGAAAAAAAAATTTTAAGCCAAAGCAAGTACATCTGATATCGATCACTCTACTTCTTAACCGAGCCCTCAGCGGCTGTCATTCCAGTTGTTGATACCGTAGTAAGCAAATCAATGGATACCTTAGATAGCTAAACTCGCTCAACGGCGAAAGGTCCGAACTACAGCCCTGGCAAATAAGGCAGTTTTTCTTACCCGGCGACTATACCCGTTGTTACACAGATTAGCACTTAGCCCGTCGATGTCCATGTGTATTGGCTTTGGCCCGGTTATGATTGTAATGAAGTATAAACCACTCCCAGTCCCCAACCATTGGTAGACACATCTAAAAGAAAGGAGATATCTCAACTCATTCTGGAGGAGGTGTGCAAATGCAAATGGGGTAACCCCCGCGTATGCCGCTTTTAAGCCTTGTTCCAACGTCCGGATGTGCCATATTCCCAAAATAAAATGAAAACAGGATTCTTGGGTAGTCATAGAGCGGGTTTACTTGTTTCTAGAGGAAGCCTAATCAGCTAGTCGCGCGGAGCTACTGCGTTCCTCCCCCTATCGGTGGAGCTACTGCGTTCCTTCGCTCAACCGAAACGGGCTGAAACGACAACAATTTCTGGGAGCCCGTATTGGCCGGGAGCTAGAACCGCAACAACCCCGTGGTTGACGTCTTATCTTAGCACTTTATCACCTATCTTTGCCAGGGGAGTCCCGTCTTTTGCTAACGAAGAAAGAGCAATGGTATTCATTAATAAGTATTTATAGCCGACCATTTAATTTAGAAAAAGATGCCAGCTAGATGCTTAACACATCAAGCTCGGTAGATTCATTTGGTTGTTTTTCCTTGGCTTATCGAACCAGCGTATGCCCATTCCTCCTTTGATGACTCCCAGTAGAGAAAGCCTAAATTTGCCGATTAAGGCCCGTCTCAGTGATATGGCCTAGATGTATCTTTCTCATTCCCTGCTGACCTGGCTGGCCACGTTACTGAGTTCCTAGGAACGAGCAAGGAAGATTTTGAGCCCCAACGACAAACGAACCTACGGGCGGGGCATTTTCGGAGAGTAGCCCGCTTCCTTCTTACTTCCAATTGTCCGGTCCGGTTCTTTCTTTAATGTGGAATCGTTTTAGCCTATTAGATCTAAGGCCCAGCAAACAGAGGAAAAGCAACTTGACCTCGTTTAGAGGTTAAGGAGATGAAAGAGAGGAGGTTACGTTACTAGGGGAGACAAACGCGCTTCGGATGAACATTCGGCTAAAGGATCTGGAAGTGGCCCTGACGGAACTCACTCTTGATCAGATCCGTAGCAAGCACTGACGAAACTATACTTTAATTCAGGCTTTAAAGCCGTAGTTTACACTCGCTTCTCACCCCTCGCGATTTGCAGAGCTAAGACCGGCCGGGTTTTGTTTCTCAGTCTCTTTCTATCAGTAGGCTAGCCCCCCAGGTACTCTCTTTCAACCTGACGCGCTTCGGCCCCTCTTTTGGTTCTCCGCATATCCAATAAAAACAAAGCGTGCTGCTTCAACGAGCTCTCCTTCTGATGGTGGTGGATCAATAACTGAGTTTAATGTAGTTCTTCCCTCCGGAAACTTGGTTTTAAGCTATTTTTCGCTCCGTTGAAGAAGACTCACTACCCTACTACACTGATAAGAGTGGAGTCCCAAGCCAAGCAAGAGACGGATTCATAGTCAACTCGATCGACTGAAGAAACTGCCTTTACTGCTGCTGCTGAAACGAGATCCCCCGATTCAACTCGCTAAGTAACCCTTTTTAACCCCGCATCCGACGAGTTAACGACAGCAGAGTTAGTGGTTCCTATCGATGAATGCCCTGCAGAACTTATGGATAGGCTAGGCATACGGCTCAGGTCCAGCAGCAAGATAAGGCCCTTATGTAACGGAACTAGAAAAGTAGCCAGTTAGCAAGATATGGATTCAAAGCGAGAGTACGGGGATGTGGAACAGACAGAATAAACGGACTCTGCTGCTGATGCTGAAACGAGCTAGTTCTTCGCGAAAGAATCGTCGTATGCTCCGGGATGAAGACTTCCCTTCTACTGCTAAAAGGAGTAGGCCCGGCCCTGACTACAATACACTTGTATTCAATTCCATTTCAGATAAGCTACTAAAGCGAGAATCCACAACTGAATAAACGGAATCAACTGAAGCCGATGCCCTCCCTGCCTCTGTTGCTGATGAAACTAGATCCACGGATTCTCCTTCGGAAACTACTTCAGCTTCGTCTCCTTAGTCCCTATTCACTAAGCTTACTCTCTTTCAGATCGATCCTCGCTTATGCCCCTCTTGTGCAGAATGAGACTTTTAAATTGAAAATACGGGGTTTATAGACCTTGTGCAACTGAACCTTCACCCAAGATGTAAACCTTGTTCTTGCCTTTGGTCATATCTGGCTGCCGGTCTGCTTCACCCCCGCCCCGTTTGAGTGCTTGTTCTTGTTCTTGTTCCTGAGCTTGACGGAACTTGATAGAAGTAGTAAACGTCAGTTAAGCCGTAGTGCGCTAGATAGAAGTAGGAATAAGTCAAGCTGGCTGATCAATCCGGAAGGAGGTCATATGCTTTGGAAGAATCGTTGTGTGCTGTATCCGGAGTTGCTAGACGTGGATAAAGAGATAGAGAGGCACCGGATATACATTTAAGTAATAAGTTACCTCCCTGATGTAGTTTGTAGTGTTCCAAGAGGAACTAGAGATACATCGGGATCAAGAAAGAGATCCAGGTGGAAAGCCTAAGTGTTTTGATCTCCTTTGATCTTTCCCAAGCCAATGCCTATTTGAGATTTTACATATATTCCTTACCATTTCTCTTTCCAGGGCTAACACCCTCTCTTTTAGTGAGAGGTTCCCTCGAAGTGAATACCTGCTCCCTATGGTCGCCTGCACCTTTTCTTGATCGCCAGGCTGGTGGCTGTTCTTTTCAAAGATAGTGGTGGTATGCCCTGGGAAGCGCTGCGTTCTCCTGTTATTCTTTATTCCCCGGAATCATAAAAGTAAGTGAGAGGTGAAGCGTCAATTCGAGAGGTCAGTAACAAGTATTCCCCAAATCCACGGGAATCATAATAACAATGATGCAATTTATTTGAAAGAATTATTCATTCGGGCCGGGTTTTTGAATTCCCGCCTTTAGACCACCCTCCTCTATGGTAGCAGACGAGCTACTCGACTCCAAGCTTTCCGCACCTGGTATGAGCGAAAGGACGAACTCCAGGCCAACAAGTGCTTTTCATACCCGGTCGCGTCTCTCTCTTGGCCCGCCCTAGTGTATGGCCTATATAGGGGGCTTGCTTCTTCAGCCCTGGGCTCAGGCTTCTGCTCTGATTCCAGAACATTCTTCACGTAGGTTCTTACGGTACAACACGAGTCAAAGAAAGCCTTACGAGCCGATCTAACAACTAAACTAGGATAAGCCTGACAACCATACCGCTTCGCGCACTCACACCTAATAAACTCTTTGCCGTTAGAGCAATCCTTAGCCTCTGACTATATGATTTCAAGCCATACGCTTTTCTTTTCCTTTTTAAGGGCTTGGGCCGAGCAGAATATACTATAACAACCCTGGCTGGCTACCAGCTGCTTCAAAAGCCAAGTGATTTCCCAATGAAGAACCTCAGGCGTTAGCGCAAGCAAAATGCTTTCTTTTTAAGGGCCTGGTGTACTGTGAGAAAGACTAACTTTCTCTCTAAAAGCTAGTTTTTTTGTGGTGAAATGTCGCCTACTTTTATGGTTTTGGTACAATGGAAAGGTATATATACGATCGACCGAAAGGCTTATAACCAACCCCTGTAATCAATTAAACTATCGTCTGTCTAGTTCGCTCAGACGAACGAACAGGAATGGACTCTACTCAAGACAGAGCGAAGAGAGAGACCACTGCTAGCTTAGGTAGAGAGAGAAATACACTTCTGGCATCCCCGCCCAAGAGCTAGCTTGGTGGGCTACATATTATAAATAAGCGTAGAGCGAGGCGATTGGAATGAGATACGAGATCGACGGACGGTACAGTACACATACATAAAAAGATTTAAAAACTACTTGAGACTAAGGCAGGTTTGGAAGTGAATTAAGTGAGGTTCAAGTTTGCTTTCCAAGCTGAGGGAGAATATGTTCTCTTACTTCCGGATAAAAGGCATCGATATGCCTGTAACGAACGGAGTCTTTATTATTTATCTTAGCCATAGAACGTTTCTCCAGAAGAAGCACAGCACGCTACTGCCCTCGTGGTTGTATGGCAAAAAATTAAAGCACTTGAAGTGGCGCTAAGCCAGGCGGCGATACGGAAGTGAGCGAGACGAGACTGAGGGAGGTGGGGTAGGAAGGCTAGACTATGTACTAAGCCCTGCATGCACAAGGACGTCTTTTTGAGAAAGTCCTGAATCGTACCTTTTTCGAAAACATAGTAAATTGAGCTGCATTTCGATAGTTTTTGTCTCTCGTTTTTCGTTCGCCCGGACACCGCTTCTTCCGATCTTTCTTTCATAGCCTTCTTTCTTTCAGATGTATCTACCGCTCTCACAGCCTTGAATTACACTAACACGGCTGATTCCAAGCATAAATGTCATGAAAATGTATCTAGGAGAAGGATAACTTAGAGAACTACTGCTCATGTATTAAATTCAAAAAAGCCTAATCCTGTG
>NC_142705.1:494346-499346 GCF_029339155.1 Prunus mume
CCGCCAAGGGGTATTTTTTCTCTAAAGAGTCTTATTTTTGATAGGGGTATTTTTGCTCAGACTATGTATCCCAGTCTTGCGCATCTCTTCTTAGAGGGTAGTATCGAGAAGGCGTGGGCCCATTGAAAGCCCAGGGAATAATTCCTTAAACAGATAAAAAATAGTAAAGTCCAAGGGGGTATGATCCCAATAAAGATAGGATGGATTTTCAGTAATTGTGGACGAAGCAGCGGGCATACCTGAAATGGATTGTCAGGAATGGTAGATGGAACAAGGATGCATAGCAGGCTTAAAACACGACACAAGTAGGACGCGCTGAGGCCGAGCTTTCCTCTACTACTCATTGGAGCTAGCATACGCAATTTTCCGTTGAAGGGTTCCACTATCAGGGCGGCCCTTGCGAGCGATATTCACTTTCAAGAGTCATGAGCCTACGCCTATACTCTCGAAGAGTTCATCAAAGAGCTAAGGGATGAGAGGAGGTGGAATTTCTTTCAACTAGAACATTTATTACAACATCTTAAAACACTTAATATTACAGAAAATGACAGAGAATTCGGATGGCTAAGAGCAGGAGATGAGCTTCGGGCCGCAACGAAGCAGATCCGTCTCCCCTGCTCAATGCAACAATCTATTCTCTGGCCGGAGCTATTAAATCAAAGTCTCATAGAAGTCTTCCATACTCCCTTTTTTTTGAAATACCAATTCTTTCTTTCCGCGAACTTTTCTAGTGTTGAAAGCCAAAGGAAAAGGAGAAACTGAGAATCGAGTTGGAGAAACCCGCAATCAATCCATCTACATAGAAAGGAGAAACAAGAAAGGAAAGGCTCAATGTTGAATTGAGATCTCATTAGTCCGGTATAGATCGAGTCCAGTTATAAAGGGAAGAATATCAATAGAATGGCTGAACAATATGACCAGTACCCATCGATGCTAGCAGGGGATTTCCATGATTTCTTTAGGTTGGAAGATAGAAGGAGTTTCAGAAACGACACTACGTCTAATCGTAGGAGAGCTGAGAAGTTTGCATCAAATTTCATCGTTGTGGTCTAATGGATTTGGCATGCTGTAGTCCTAGACCACTTGGACCAATGGTAGGGAAGGGTTAGCTAAGACGCTGCTTCGATTGGATCTAGCCTTAGTAAAGTAGAAGTTGAAAGAGATTTTACCATAAGCTGTGGTTGGAAACATCCCTCGTACCACCTCAGACTACTATCCTATGATCATTTACATGGAAGGTATGCATTCTGCTAAACCCTCTAATCGTCCCTTCAGGTGTGAAGCTGTCTGGTTCTCTCATCCGCACTTTAGAAAGATTATTTTGAATACCTGGGAAAAGGAAAGGGTTTAAGCTATATAAAAGCCTCTAACTTAGATAAAGACAATAATGTCTTCTAGTTGCGTCTGCTTATAGGATAGCGCCCGCAGGGAGTTCCTATTACAGAAGGGGATGGGACTAGGAGGCTTTGCATACAGACTAGTAACATCTCTTAGATGGCTGCCTTCTACTTACATAAGGACTCACCCTAGGAAAGGATTTGATTCATACCCGTCCTACCTTCTGCTTCTGAACCTCCTGATTTAATACCCTTTGAATAGCTACAAAGAAAGAAGGGCTTCAATCGAGTCACGACACGAAAAGAATAGAAGCTTTCTCATGCGGGTTAGGAACTTAAAGAGAGGGAAGAAGCTCTTAGATTAGAAAGGGAAAGGACAGGAGTCTCACTCTTCACTTCTTGGCTGGGAGTTGATTCCCGGAGTGACGGAAGAATAAGAGTAGCGGTGGGAAGACTCCTGATGCTTTCAGGCGGGTTAACTGAACCCAAAGAAAGCCTAAAAGAATCCCTATATTCCAGCTTAACAAGGTTAGTGTAATATGCTCGACTAAGGGGAAAGAGGAAAGGAAAGAAGGTTAACCGAGCACGGATCTGGGCTTAAGGCAAGGAGTGCACTGATAGCACTAGTCGAAGAAAGGCAGTTAGATCATAAGAAGGCGGGTAGGTAAGAATAGGAAGTTTAGAGGAGTGAAGGGTTTAGGAGGGACTAAAACACAGCTAGCTAAGTATATTGTATTCCAATATAACAATCTAACTAGGGTTGTAAAATCTTTGACTTCTGGAAGAAGGTTTGGTAAAGCGAAATCTCTAAAACTTCATCTGTAAGAGAAGAGTACAGAGTAGCTGGAAAGTTTAACTCGACTGAAGGCATTGGCGAGACTAAAAGCACTAAAAGTAAGGTAAGGGAGGTTGCCAGCTTGACTTCGCCTCCACGGCACGGAGGTCATCCAGTTAGTTTAGGAGAGAAGCTCTTGGGGTGGGGAGGATAGGAAATTAAAACGAATCAGTCCGGTAGAAAAGTATGTAACTGGTACCAAGACTTTACTTCTAATGCAGGTAAGCAGAAGCTAACTCGAAAATCTTTGTGGAGTTAACGTTGACCCAGTGGCTAGAAGTTCCATTTCAAATGGATTGACTAAGAGGATCTTGAGCCAGATAGGAAAGATTCCTCGCCAAGGTTCGGAGATGCTGACACAACGTTTGAAGAAAGCTCGACTCAGGGGGGCAAGACTCACCCTCTAAACTCTAAACCAAAGATTCTCCTTCAGTAGATTCGTAGCAAGGAGATTCCTCAATAAAATCTTTATTCTGAAAGAACTAAAAAGGGAGTGGGGTATTCGAATTCGACCGAAGCAAAGGTTCTTTTCCACGAGTACTAAACCGGGGCATAAAGCCCTTTTCTTTCATCACAGGAAAGTAGGGTAGGGAACTGGTCTTTTGGATATGTCTTACCGGAAAGAAGCTCGACTGAAAGCAGGTGCTAACTCGATCCCGATTCTCTTTCAAAGGAGGTGCCATATCCCGCGAAGGGTGAGAAAGACGTGGCTAACTCGACAGAGGAAGGAGCTATCGGAAGGGAAGGAGAGCGAGGGCTCAGCCAAAGACAGAGAGGATCTGTATAGGATAAACCGCAGGGAGAGAAGATGAAAGATTCTCAACTAATACAGAGGACGGGGCATACCCTGGGACTTGCTAACTCAACCTTAAAAGCTGTTCTCTGGGAGGAAAAGGGAGAGTCGACTTGGCTTGGATTATCCAACAGCGGATGCAAACGAAGAAAGCAAAGCGTTAGGATAGGAATTACAAGGAGCAAAGCTTTGAAGCTAACTCGACAAAGCCTGATAGGAAAAAGATTATTATCCCTCGGGTGGTGGGTAACCTTATATTTCCCCCAACTTATGGCCATGATGCAGTTCTTTCTTTAAGGGTTGCTTTCCAAACCTAACTGCTAGTGTGAATATAATGAAGCCCTCTTCTTAGTTGAGCTAGAAGTTTGAGGTTACAAGCCCTGGAATAAAAGAAAGATTAAGCTTAAAAAAGCTAAAAAACTTATAATTATTATAAAAGAGTCAAACCTAAGTCCTTTGAGGAATGTCTGGAATAAAATTGGACCTTTGGATGTAAGGGATCCAAGGTATGGAGGTCTCCTACTCCTAATTTTGAAGGACCCTTTCTCCTTGAATCTCTTTAGTCCTAAATGTGCTTCTTTATATCTTAATGTATATGGAAGCACCTCTTCATCTTAGATCGATTAAAGGTAAATAATTTATACCCTCTTATACATCTATGTGGGAGATGATCGAGAGTGATACACCAAAGGATCAATCACAATACGAGAACTCTTCCTAAAGAGGGTAAAGGTAGCTGGGGCGGAGTGAAGGCTCCTTCTTTAATCAAAGAAAGGATAGGGATCAAGATCAATATCGAGCTTTAGTGGTAATGGGGTAACCCGAAAGCAGAGAATCTGGGTTTTGGTAGAGGGGGTATATGACTGAGTGAAACTCTTTGGATTCTTTACCAGTGAAGCCCTTAGGAAGAAAAGAACTAAACCTTGCTCTACTAAGCAGCCACTGAACTCGAGGTGGGTCTTTCCTCAGGAGGGACGAAGCTCTTAGTTTTTCTAGGTTCAAAGATTCCTCGCCAAGGTGCCATCTAAGCAAAAGAGAAAGAAGCTGGACCTTGGAGCCGGAGCCTCTTCACTGCCTTTCCCTTCCGCTGGGTTGAGAACCAATACCAAGGTATATCCTAACTAGTTCCTTTCTTTAGCGAGAGGGGGTGAGAACAGAGATTCCGCCGATCTACAGGATTCCTCTTCTCCAGCAACTGATCCTCCGGTACCGTAGAAAGAGGGGAGGGGTAATAAATATAGTTTTGAGTTTGAGAAATATAGTTTTGAGTTTGAGGTGGCACAATACCTTACCTTTAGGTAGAGGAAAGACGTAGCTGGCACAAGCACAATCAGTAGCCCGGGCGGATCAAGCAAGAGCTTTTGCCTTGTGTGTGGTACTTACTCGACTACCCTGGGAGGAGGTAGAAGGACAGGAGGTGTATGTAGGCTTGACTTCGAAATAGTAAAGTAGACAAAAAGATGAAATAGCGGCAGGAAACTCATCCCCCGAAACCGGAACATAGGCTTCAAAATAAGCTGCAGGAGGATTACCCCGAAAGAGAAACTGAATCAGGAAAGGAAGTGGCTTTATACTAGCTATATTGATAGAAGAGGTAGTGAATCTTACCTGTAGTTAAAAATACCCCTTACTAATATAAGGGTATTTTCTTTCTTGATTCTAGCTGCTAGAATTGGATGCTTTCCTGGTCTGAGTCAATGCCCCGAAAGTTCAAAATTCACCAGATGAAAGAGACAAAATGCAATAGCAAGACCTCTACTCATAAATAAAACCAACAAAGAGGCATTAAGGAGGAGTGCTGGATTCAAGCCCAGGGGTGGTAATCAGTTCCGTACATACTTACGAGCCCCTTATCTCTATTTAGATGATGCTCGTCTTCTCACCTTAGTACACGGAAGACTTACTTAATCAGACAGTTTCACATAATCTTACTTCAAGGGTCGTTATGAGGTTAGGTATAGAAAGAGTTCGAAGTGCACTTTCGAAAAAGATTCATTCACAAGAGAGAGAGAAGAGAAACTAGATAACGGACTGG
>NC_142705.1:504346-517977 GCF_029339155.1 Prunus mume
AGTGAGTAGTTCTACTGAAACGGTTTCAAAGTATTAAAAGCCTTACAGGCCTGCCTGATGGAGACTACTTCATAGGGATCGATCCGGAATACCGCTTTATTATCAGGGAAGGATTACTTTCATTATGACTACACATTGCTTTTAAGCCGAATGCATGTTACGAAATGCAGTGATACGGAAACTCTTTTTATGGTTCTAATCCATGCGCATAGTCGCACTCATGAGAGTCTCTTTTCTTGTAAATGAGGACCACCTATCCTTTCCGAAATCGACAAAAAGTATGCTTTCAAGGGCAGTCTACTAATCGGTAAGCATTCCTTTAGGGCATTCATCCAATGTGGAATGTCTGGTGTCTACCGTACTTGAAAAGACTTCCTTTGGTCGAGTACCTTCGTTCCTTTAGAACCTCTTCCTGGCTACTCCACCCGGATGGGTGCCACAAACACAGCTTGTACTGGCTTCTCCTATCTTTCCATTTGAAGGAGTCTATCCCACTGCTTAAGTATGACAAATGTCTGACACTACTATATCGGACGTAAAGTCTTGCCCGGCCTCACTGAGTGGATCTGGTGCCCACACCGTAGCTAGTCCTCTTAGCTTTATTGGAGCAGGTGCCCAAGCTTCTTTGGCTAAAGCACATCTCCTGTCTGAACCCTTGACCTATTTGAAAGACAAATGCACAAACCCAAATTGAAGAAAGAGATGCTCGAGTCTCTTACGCCATCCTAGGCGGTTCTCCCGTAGCGTCTCCGCCGGCTACTTTCTAAGGTTCAGGGTTGTCTGCCTATCCTAGGTGACCATCTTCGTCTACTACAACGAGGGGTGTGTGCCATAGAGTGTGGTACAGGTGTCACCAGTCCCAGACAGATTTGTTTATGATCTCGTCAACTCGGAACTCATAGCTGCTAGCAACTCCTAGCTACAACTAGAACTCCTTAGCTACTAAAACAAGAGCTCTTTCACTCGGGCTACTTTTATTTCTTATTGGGCAAGTTCCATTGTTCGATACCCTAACTATAGTAAGTAGCTTAATCTGTCGAGAAGAACCATCCCTACCGGAAAGGGGCAAGAGCACCTTTTGAACGGATTCAGGTCGGTCTGCTAATGTAGCTTGTTGCTTCTTTGAAGCGTATGGGGCAGCTTGTACCCTTGTTCTGGTTGCAGCTCGAAGCGTAGATCTGCTTTCAGTTGGTCTCGTTGAACCAGTGGATTCAGAATCTGTCAGATAGATGGGAAGTGACTAAGTATGGTTCAGTTCACGAAAAAACAGAATAAGCTTATAGAGGGCGGCTCGCCCGACGAATGTCAAACAACTAAAATATGTGGCTCAGTCTTTACTACACAGTTATAATAGCCAGACTCAAAAGTAGGCGAACGCTCATGCTTATACTCAGAAGGGACTATGGCTATAGTACTAACTGCCTCCTTAGCCCCGGTAGACCCGGCTGCTTTTCTGCCTTAGTTCTGTAATTGACGGCTTCGCCACCTATGCTCGACATTAGGAGAGAGTTGGGGCCTCGCTCCTTAGCCTTGGCTAGTTCGGCCTACTACCTTTCCTTAGTAGTCTCCACAGCGGACGTTCATAACCAAGATCTCACTTTCTTCGACGAAGTTCTTCTATAACCTTAGCTTGCCTTATTAGTTAGTCCCGTACTCAAGGTCAGTAGAGCGGGAAGAAATTAACCAAGCAAAGGATACTGAAACCGATGAAGCAAACAACGGCTACCAGAAGAGTGTCATCCGGGACAGTTGCGAGAAAGCAATTCTCGATAGAGGAGAGTACAACAGAAGACAGGGCCAGACGAGATATTGAAAGGCTTGAATGGACAGGTAAGGAGCAGACTGATTTCACCTACCAGGCACAGGACTTATTGGCTTAAGAAGCAAGCCAAAGCTTTAGAAGAGTCGCCCGGTCATCCCTTGTTGCTTGCTTTGGGCTCATCCGGTCTCTTCGATATGCTATGAAAGATCTCTCCTCCCGTTAAACACTCGGGTATAGGTAGACTGAGGAGTTAGGGGCTGGCAGTTAACCATTTGCTATGTGGAATTCCTTTTCTAAAAGTATGATTCCCGTCCCTTTGTCGGAAAGGGTATCCACTCTTGCAACAGTCGTAATTGGTCTTTCCTGTATTCAGGACTCGGGCTATATGCCCTCCTTTCGATAGTGAAAAGCTTTTGAAAGCCCTCAAATAGGCCTTTTCTTTTAGACCGGATCTCTCATTGGTCTTGTCAGTTTGGTTTTGCCATGAACAGTTTATGCTCGTGCGGGCCAGGAGTATTACATAATGGGGGGACAGTTTTTCTCGTATCTGGGAGCGCTTTTCTGAAAGGGTAGTAATATTTCAGGAATCGAGCATTTGTAGGAGGAATGATTTGTCCGTCGTCCATGGTGATGAGCAGGTATGCTCCATTTGAGTAGACTTTTTCGATGACGTAGGGGCCTTCCCATTTAGGCTCTAACTTCCCCCCCGGTCCGTCGGTTGATAATAATCGGCGTTCGTACCATGAGGACTAAGTCTCCCTTCTTGAAAGAGCGCAGTCTGACCCGTTTGTTGAAGGCACTGGCCATCCTTTGTTGATAGATCTCCAAGTTACATAAGCAGACCGGGCAACTCCTGGAAGAACTATTACAGTTTAAAACAGCATCATTGTCGGTGAATAGAAAAAGGATTCTCATTATCAGCGAATCGTAAAAACAAGTAGAGCTAAAAAAGGAAATAAAATAGACTCCGATCGGCGAAGTTAAATCTCTGTCTCGGAGGATCGCAAAAACTTTCAGATTCTTTCATGCGTTTGAAGTTTGAGGTTTCTCACTTCTTGGTCACCCTTATGAACAACCCTAAGTTTGTCCCAAGCTGTTGGACAGTGCTGAATGTGTGAGAATTGACTAGAAGGTATGGCAGTGACAATGGCATTTCGTGCCTTTCTTTTTGTTTGAATTAGAGAGACTAACCTCTGTAGTGGTCCATTCTGACCGAACCATAACCCCCTTATCCTCCTTTGTTGTAGGGTTCCATTCTGTAGTGAGAATGTCAAAGGCACCTTCATTATAAGCATCAAGAAAGATCTCAAACTTCGGCGTGCGGGAGGTGAGTTGCAAGAGCCAGCAACTCGATCACGATTCATTGTGATCACCAAAAGACACAACAACCCTAAGGAGCACTCTATTTGCTTTTGCTCTGATACCACTTGAAAGTTGTGTTAAGGTGACACACTACACCCTAGTGATACAATATTTTTCGATTAAGCAAGCAAACTATGACTCAACTAAAAGTGTATGCTAAACCAACTGTGCATGAGTGTTTATCTTCTTTGCACTGTTTATCTTCTTTCTGATTGTCTGTCTACCGCGAATCGTAAAAAAAGTCAGCGAATCGCTCAAATCATTGGTCCGGTACTGGATGTAGCTTTTCCACCGGGCAAGATGCCTAATATTTACAACGCTCTGGTAGTTAAGGGTCGAGATACTGTTGGTCAACAAATTAATGTGACTTGTGAAGTACAGCAATTTTTAGGAAATAATCGAGTTAGAGCTGTAGCTTTGAGTGCTACAGATGGTCTAAAGAGAGGAATGAATGGAAGTGATTGACACAGGAGCTCCTCTAAGTGTTCCAGTCGGCGGAGCGGACGAATTTTCAACGTGCTTGGAGAGCCTGTTGATAATTTAGGTCCTGTAGATACTCGCGCAACATCTCCTATTCATAGATCTGCGCCTGCCTTTATACAGTTAGAAAAAAAAAGATTCTCTATTTTTGAAACAGGAATTAAAGTAGTAGATCTTTTAGCCCCCGTGGAGGAAAAATAGGACTATTCGGGGGGGCTGGAGTGGGTAAAACAGTACTCATTATGGAATTGATCAACAACATTGCCAAAGCTCATGGGGGTGTATCCGTATTTGGCGGAGTAGGTGAACGTACTCGTGAAGGAAATGATCTTTACATGGAAATGAAAGAATCTGGAGTAATTAATGAACAAAATATTGCAGAATAAAAAGTGGCTCTAGTCTACGGTCAGATGAATGAACCGCCAGGGGCTCGTATGAGAGTTGGTTTAACCGCCCTGGCGGAATATTTCCGAGATGTTAATGAACAAGACGTACTTCTATTTATCGACAATATCTTCCGTTTTGTCCAAGCAGGATCCGGAGTATCTGCTTTATTGGGTAGAATGCCTTCCGCTGTGGGTTATCAACCCGTACCGAAATGGGTACTTTACAAGAAAGAATTACTTCTACCAAAGAGGGGTCCATAACTTCTATTCAAGCAGTTTATGTACCTGCGGACGATTTTACCGATCCTGCTCCGGCCACGACTTTTGCACATTTAGATGCTACTACCGTACTATCAAGAGGATTAGCTGCCAAAAGTCTCTATCCAGCAGTAGATCCTTTAGATTCAACATCAACTATGCTCCAACCTCGGATCGTCGGTGAAGAACATTATGAAACTGCGCAAAGAGTTAAACAAACTTTACAACGTTACAAAGAACTTCAGGACATTATAGCTATCCGGACGAATTATCCGAGGAGGATCGCTTAACCGTAGCAAGAGCACGAAAAAATTGAGCGTTTCTTCACAACCTTTTTTCGTAGCAGAAGTATTTACAGGTTCCCCAGGAAAATATGTTGGTCTAGCAGAAACAATTAGAGGGTTAAAATTGATCCTTTCCGGAGAATTAGACGGTCTTCCTGAACAAGCCTTTTTTTGGTAGGTAACATCGATGAAGCTACTGCGAAAGCTACGAACTTAGGAACTTAGAAATGGAGAGCAAATTGAAGAAATGACCTTAAATCTTTGTGTACTGACCCCGAATCGAATTGTTTGGGATTCGGAAGTTAAATAAATTTTTTTTTCTACTAATAGTGGACAAATTGGCGTATTACCAAACCACGCGCCTATTGCCACAGCTGTAGATATAGGTATTTTGAGAATACGCCTTTGTCGGCGAATCGATAAAAGAGTCTCATTGTCGGGGTGGTTAGATCAGAATAAGAAGTTTTCGAAGACACACTATTCCATAGGAAGGCCAATCAAATCATAACCAGTCAGCTCAACCAAGCAAGTAGTTTTCTCTGGTTTTCTTTGTCCATACATGGTCTCAGGTCTCAATGTTGCTGCAGCAAGGTAGCTGTAGCTTGCTTCCAAAAGGTGTCACGGGTGTATTCTTGGCCTTTACCAATTGCCCTATCATGATCTCGGCCATCCAATGGTGTGTAACGAGTATCATTTACAACCACTTCACAAAAAAGGGCTTCTTCTCTGTGGCCAGTCACAGCCAAAGCCAAAAGCCTTGAGGTCTTACATTACCAATGGAGGCAAGAAGTTGTGAAAGAAGCTCTTGTTCACGCCTCCACTACTATAGAAGGAGTTGTGCTCTCTTTAACAAAAACGAGTGCTCACTAATTGCTAATGCTATGCCTAAAAGTAAGATAATTTTCCCGGGAAGTCACTCTTGCTAAAAGCTCTTGTGACTATGCTTTCCTTGGTATGGCTCGTGGTCCAAGAATTGCTCTTCTTTCATCAGCCGAGAGTTCAATAGATTCGGATTCAACTTAGGGAATCACCCGCATCGATTTACTTTCTTTATGAGCAGTTAGCAGGTTTAGCGTAGCCCTTTAGGCTACTTTCATCGAGATTAGGTTGTCTTCAGTGTAGCCATAGAAAGGATAAGATCTAAAAGAATCTGATTCGAGGACCCTAGCAGCTAATTCATCCGCATCTGGCTTGACCGCTGGAATTTCCTTGGCTGCTATTGTATATTAATTTAAGTAGCTCCCCTTAAAGAAGATTTCGAAGAGAAGAGGAGTTGAAAGAATATCCCAGCTAGAATAGGAAGAGGATAGAGGAGATACTAGGGAATCGGCTGTTGAATAAACTCTCCTTCAAGCTCTTGTGTCGATTCGGAACTCTGGGGCAGCTGGAAAAGAAGCGATTCTTTAATCAGCAAAGTGCCAAGTCAGTAGCTTTTCCATCTGAGATGGGCGTGATAGTGATAGGGCTTGACCGGTCCTCTTTCTTTAAATAAAAGACTAAGGTATGAAGTAACTCGACTGATAAGGAGAGGGGAGAGACCTTTTCCATTTTCTTCCCGGACTAGTAGATAGATCTATTGGCTGCTACCTCCCTTCTTTCTTTTCTTGTCTTTGGTGGTCTCGTAGTTAATGATCCCGGAGTTCTCTTTCTATGCCTCTACCTAGAAAGAGAGAATACATTCTTGCGAAGAGGTCAACAAGAGAATAGAACCACAAAGAGAATCGGACGCTCAATCACAAATTAACATCTTCCTTTCCTTTCTTAGGAATAGATTTCAAAACAGGAAAGATCAGGAATAGCCCTTTAGGTTGCAACTCCTTCTAAGACAACTAGTCTTGGCGAGAGGGATTAACCTGATTTACCTATCATTGCCCCCTCTATACCTCTTAACCTCTCGCTTCGCTCGAGCGACATAGTCTCTTTTTTACGAAAATTCCTCTGTCTGTTCTGCTATCCCCCTTTTAGATATTTGCCCTTTCACTTTTTGTCTGTTAGCCAACTGCGCTTTCTATCCTTACCTTATTAGCCGTAAGGGGAGCCATTTTCTATGGAAGAAAGCCAATATCCTGCGTACCTTTATCTTCTCTTTTTTTTGTTCACCGCTATTAGCTCTCGCAGCATTCGCTACAACGACCGTGAGGGTTACGGTTAAGGCTATGGCTGCGATCCATGTTCATAGCACTGGCTGAATTTTCACTGAACTTTCCTTCTTTTTCTTTTGAAGGTAAAGGCAGAATGCCGCTGCTAACCAGTTTAAGTAAACATGATCAGATCAATTCCTTGTGCTTTCTCTTACCTTACGTTACTTCATTTTTATCCTTTCTAAATCAAAACTCTCCTATTTTTTATTATGTGAGAGGGGGGTTTTTTTCTTCCCCTAAAGCCCCGCGGATTCGATCCAGCTGGAGGTTCCCGCTACCTTGTTGCGAACGATTCAGAGGTGGTATTCGATCCGCCTCCTGAGGCAGGGATTGCTCCGTCATACCATCCTAACGTTTAGGCTCATCTCTCTAGCTATAGCATAGAGAAGACTGTTAGGAGAGTCCAGGGCAGTCCGGCGACCATTGCCCCAATGGGACGTAGCGCGGTAAACCTGTTCAGGCGGTAAGTTCGTGCATGCCCAGATGCTCACATGACCCAAGGCGTTAGGAAATTGAATGGCGAGTTTTAATTTAAAGGAACTAAGTGTTCCATTTCTCCCCTGCATCAATGAGGAGACACTACACCCTGTGCTACTACGAACCCGACCCATTGGCTGCTATTCGACCTTTTAGAGCTAACAGCAGGTCCTATAAGGAAGGGGATGGAAGCAACGTTATTCACAGTCGCGCACTTCTGGCGAACCCGGCCGCTCATATCTCAGGGGGTGCAAAACCCGAATTTAACAGGGGTGCCTCCCGTTCGGGAACAGGAAAAGAGAGAAGCACTTGCCGCGCATACTTATCCCAATTAGAATTAGAAAGAAAGGTTAACTATCCGCAAATGCCCTTCGACGAAAAGGCAAGACGCAATGATCGTACATTCATTCGCCTTTTGCTCATTTTTCATTTCGACAATGAGAGCTACGATCGCACCACGCTCCAGTCAACCTATTTTCGGAGGGCCAAAGTGTAGATAGATCCTTCGCTTACTCAGCTAAGCCGAACACGAGAAAATGAGTTAAGTCGCGGAAAGTTGCAAAGCCACTTGTAGCCCTACTGGGGCACCAGGAGGAAGTAAACCTACCGGAGGGACTCACACTGTTGCAGAATCAGCATCAGCACTAGCCAAAGAAAAGCTAAAAGAGGACGTCCGGGAGAAGGAGAAGCGCAAGAAAGAGGACGTAATAGATAGACGGACGCCCCCCCTTTGGCCTGGATTGTGACCCCGGAGACATTTTTCAAAGTAGACTTCCTGCTGACACACTTGCATCCATGGATGCGCCACTCTGCCGGATAGAGGATGAACCACGGTCTTGCAAAGTACGGGGGATTGAGACCGCGGGCAGAAAAGGTGGGGAGAGATTCAGTCCGACCAAAAAAGGGCACCCTAGCGACTCCCGCATGTGCAGGTTGCCATCCTGACGGGAGCCTGCGGCTGACGTCGATGCACGGTAAGCCGACTTTTCTTCATCAAGATGTCTACCAATAATTCCATTCTCATTTATATAGGCCCCTCTGGTCCTACATTTGCTAAATTAGCCGGAGCTCATGGAAAAAGAAAAGAAAATAAAACATAGCAATTGCAGCAAAGCCTAACCAACCATTGGTTATGCGAGAAAATAGAGGGACCAGAAGTCATTCTGTAAATACGCTTTATTCTGGGGAAATCGACTCTAGATGATCTACGAATTAAGCGATCACATGACCCTAAGTCTTAGGAGAGTTAGGCCCTTTTGAAGCATCCGTCTTTGCATAGTTTTCATTTTATTAGAGGAGGAAGTCGCTTCTCATACAAAAGAAAAAGAATTAGCTTTTCTTGAAGGTAGTCCTTTGGTCTATGGGCTTTGAAAAAGTCTTTTGCCCTAGAGTGGATAAGGTTACTAAAGAACCGAACAATGTCTTGCTCCGCCAGATAGGAAGGGCAGCAGAAAGCATAGGCCACATAGACTCTGATCATCGTAAACAGCGTAGTTAGATAATAGGATGTGCTCCTTTCTGCTCTCTTATAGAAGCATTGATGCTATTGAGAGAATGCTTCGAAAATTCCTTTAGCTTAGGGATCGCAGGTCAATACATACAGTTAGCTGGGAGACCATCCATCTGTCAACCAAAAAAAGAGGGTTGATTGGGCATCTAGAGCCTTAGGCGATGGAATGAAGCCTGCCTTCTCAAGCAAGTTTGGCTGCTGGCCTACAACCCCAGTTCCATATGGATCGACTGGATCAAAGCTAGATATATCAAATCCAAATCGATATGGGACTATTTCCTTCCAACTGGCTGTTCTCCTGTGTGGAAGAATATATGCAAGCTGATCCCCAAAGCAAAGCTATTCATTTTACATGTCATTGGTGATGGATCGATCACTAAATTCTAGTATGATACCTGGCTTTCAAGTGTCAGATTAGTTGACACATATGGGGGGCGTGCGATTGTTGATCTCAGCTTGGGTGATGCGCTCCTACTGTCTCGGATTTTTGGTCTTCCACTATTCTTGGAATCTTTCTTTTCCTTCAAACGACGAAAGAATCTGGACCCTTACGTCTAATGGCCTCTTCACCATCCAGTCAGCCTACAAGGCCTTAACTCCTCCTGCTACCTCCTTATTCTGGCCGAAAAAACATCTGGTTCCCGGCCGGCGTGCACAGGCTATCTAAGGGCGATTAAAGACGAAGGACTTCCTTGCTAAACTCTAAACTGGGCCTTGGTTACGACTGCGACTGTGTTCTCTGTTACAGAGAATCGGAATCGGTTCCCCAAAAATGAAAAATCTCTCTTCAGGGGCATTCTCAACCTACAGACTATCTTCAACATATCTCTGAAGTTTGGTCAGTTGAGGGCACAGCTACTAGACTGGTATTTGCTGCTGCGATTTGGTACATTTGGTCTGAGCGCAACGCTCGCATTTTCTGTACGAAGCCCAAAGAAATGCTGCTCTCTCTTATTCACGAACAAGCAGTACCACAGAGCGGTAAAAGGAAGGGAAAGTGTTCCGCTACTCTTGTTCAAAATGGTTTCCATGGTTCGACTTTCATCGAGATTGGCGCAGTCCTTAGGCCGACAAGGGCAGAAATAGCACTTCGTTGAAGGGTGAAGGACCCTAATGCGGAACATAAATAAGAAGACAAAGTCTTCCATTGAATGGCTGGTTTACAAACCTGGGCTCAGACGGAACTCAGGAGAGGATTTAGCCTCTTGGTTGGTGGACTACAATGAAGAGTTCATAATGTTGGGAAAACGGATCTGCCATTCCTACTCCCCATGTTATGTTCATCCCTTACCTATGATTCCATCCTAGTTTTCGCCGCCCATGGTTCCGAGAGACCCAATTTATACAGAATGAGCACCTCACCCCTTTCTTTCCTTGTAGTTGGGAGTTGGGCAAGATTTCACTTGTAAATGGATTGGCTTTAGATGCGAGATACGGCTCATAACCACTGCTTGTGAACAGCTTGACTCCTGTTTACAGGCTTTCCCGGCTACAGTACAGATTGTGCCAAAGACAGCTCGCTCTGCTCGCTCCTGCTCAAAAATCACACAATAAGCCAAGGCGTTCTAATCTAATCTAGCTATTTCAAAACAAATTCTCATCTCAGGAAGACAGATCGAACTATTACAGATAGAACAGATAGATTGGTGTAGGCTCTAAGCCAAGCCTATCTCGTGTGCTATAAAATACACAACGTACTTTCCCAAGCCTTTCTCAAGCTATTATGTCTAGTCCCAGGTACAAAGAGGTGTATATATAGCGTTCTCCTTCCTGCCTCGACCCTTTCGGCCAAGAGGAAATCCGGAGCGACAAAAGCGATTCCGGTCTCCCCACCATTTTACAGGTATAAGGCACGCCATTCGGTCCTTTCTAAAAGTAGTAGTAGTGGTGGCTATCTCCTATGAAGTCTGGGATCTATTCCAACTTTACTTAATGTAAATAGTTGATCAGATCGTGAATCCTGTTGAGTCCACGGGAAGATCTTCTTGTTCGGATTGCTAGCTTAGCTGCCCTTTGGATACAACCATTTTCATTTTACAGCTTACATCCAGGCCAAGTCCTTTTCTGCCTGTGGGAAACCAAGCAATTGATTCTCCCTGTGTCAATGTTATGGGTCCAAGTCTCACTCTTTCATTGCTCTCTCCAGAAGCTTCACTTGCGACCTTCTGCTTTCTATCCTAAATAGAGAAAGGGGGAAATAGGTCAAATCAAAAGACGAGGCTGAGCGTGGCTGGGTAACGAAGGGTGAGTGTAACGATGGTGCGAAGCAGAGAAGGAAAGTCAAGGGCTTTGTGGGCTAAGGGATCTCGATATGCCCTTTTAGATAAGAGTCAGTAGGCCTAGAAGGCTCCTATGCCAAAAGAGAATGCTCTACATGACTAAAGTCAAGGCGAACGGCATTAGTACAGCTGTTAAGAATACTCTCCGATGTTGACTTTGTAAACTAATAGGCCTTGGTAACCGGTAGGTTACTTTTGACATATAATTTCTAATGGAACTGCCGTCTATTGTATAGGGCTACTATATTCATTTGTACTCGTCTACTAATGCCGGTCGGATTAGCTACATCGGATTGGCTACTACCCTAGGATTATAGGACCAGTTGGAACGGCTTCTTCTCTTTCTACCTACACATCTCAGAGCTCATACACCTGCGCATCTCACTAGCGTATCTCCTCTCTGTCCCGTAAGCATTTAGGGTCTGACTCTCTCTTCTCGGTCAGTATATTCCCCTAATCTCTCTGTCATTGGAATAGCCAACTATAATAGGTAATTAACTCCTTGGGATCGAAAGAGAACTTTTGCTTTGGTCTCGAGGAATTGTTGAGCGAGGCTGACTTTAGAGGTGTAAGCACCGCGAGTCTCAATCCAGTCAAATTCCTGTTCTATTACTGGCTCATAACTGAGCGAAAGGCATAATAGATTCTTGCTCTTCTTAGCCTTGCAAATGAGGCGGTTGATAGACCCTTCCTGTCCTAGTGGTATGGTTAACATAAACTTCTTCCTCTGAGGCTAGCTCTAGGACAAGCGGAGGTGGTTCTTTCTCCTCTGGGGTTAAGTCCAAGACTAATGAATGTGTATATTTCTGCTTTATTCACTTCCTGAACAGTTTCTGTGCCCATTCTGGATTGAATACCTTTATATCTTGGTAAGATTAGGGTCAACGGTTTGTGCCTGTCTATTCCATCCATCCCTTCGTGGAGTTAGGGTGTGTGATGTGTCCTTTCCGATGGAATGCCCTCGGCCGCATTTCGGAATCAAAGAGTCATGGTGCTTTAGTTGTGGGTTAGCAGGGATAAGTTGGACTGCGTCAGATGGTAAGATGAGCACCGCGATCGAAGGGCTCACTCTATGGAAGTCCTCTCCCACTTGAAAGCTAAATAAGGAGAAGAAGTGCCACAAATCAATGTATTCCATTATTAGCAGAGGTTCCCTCCATCTAATCCCCCATTTTCCATTCAAATGGACTTACCAGAGAGCAGTCCATTTGAAGCCATTAATCAAAGGCTTCTCCTTGCGGCAGAAAGAAAAACGGGATGGCAACCGCCGCAAATTATGACCTTAATCGCGCTAAAGGAGGGAGTTCTTACACGCATGGCGGAACTCGACCCACATCCTTTCTGGATGGAGGAGCAAAGCCGAAACCGCCTTCTTAGAGAAGGTATTTTAACTAAACAAAAATGGGCCCAGAAACTCTAAGTAGAAAGCTGGCCGAGTTAAATAAAACAGGACAAAGAAGCTCCTTTTTTCAGGAGCTTCGCCGAGTCCGCCAGACCGAATCAATGAAGTCCTCAAGAGGATTGGGGAACGAAGTGGATTGGTCCGCTCTCTAAGGGAGGAGACAGGAGCTCCAGCCTAGAGACGGTCCTTAGGCCGGACAGAGGTCTGAGGAAAGCCCCGGAAAGGTGGGCTTCACCTTATTCTCTTCTGTAGCCTTCTAAGGCGAGGCCACCCTATATTCAGGTATGGGGTGGAGAAGGAGAGCGGGTATGAGGGCTCCTTCTACCCCCTAGAAAGACAACTTATAAATGCAGCCTTTCTCTTGTTTGTTTTTTGAATCTGCTATAATATAAGCAGTTGGGCCAGGCCATTGATAGATGTTCTTTAGGTGGGGAGGATAAGTTTCAAGTGCGGATACTTCAGGTGAGAAATTTTTGATTGAGACAACATCATCCATTGTGATGCTAACCATCCCCAAGTGGGATTGGGTTTTTTTACCAAGTGCCCCAAGAAGTGAGTCGATAATGGTTACCTGATAGGGGACCTAGGCTTGTTGATTGGTAAACTTCACTGAGTTCCTCGGCTAACCCTTTCATTCCCGAATGGAAATAGGGTACAATTGCTACAGACGATCCTTTAAGGATGTAAATGAGGGCACGTAACGATGCTGGAGTTGACGGTGTACCGGTCTCCACGCGTATAAGGATCATCTTCCCTTTCAACAAGAAGGAGAAAGTTAACAGGGGGCCTAATCCTATTATCTGAAGCTCTTGAGAGATGAAGGGTCTGGGGTATGATCACAAGGCAGCGCCATGAGAACATAGTTGCTTCTGTTAAGCTCAAGAGAAGGGTTTCATTTCCCCTCCTCAAGGTTCTATTACTAGTCTTTATGTTATTCATTTTTACTTTTTGTTTTCCGTTTGTTTTATGAATTTTCATAGATTTCTTATTGCAGCGAAGGAGTCTCCGCAGAAGAGAGCAGCCCCATTTTGTTTAGTTTTAGTACGAGATCGAAGGGAAGGACGTAGGCACCTCTTCCTTAACTTAATAGAATAGGAACTACGGATTAAGCACTAGCTCAATCACTGCTACAGCTTCTACCTTTGGGACAGGATTCCACGACTCTTTATTTGAATGAGAGCCCTTATCTCGTTGCGGTATACTTTGCTCCGACTTCCACTCTTTGTCCCACGTACTGTGCTCGACTGCTGGAGCAGAAACTAGAAAGAAATGCCGGGTCTAGGAAAAAGC
>NC_142705.1:518477-548477 GCF_029339155.1 Prunus mume
TCCGTAGATGCCTTATTCAGTCTTAGAGCTAAGAGTTAAGCGCTTAAATCAATTCAAACCGTTTGGTTGCTAAATGCAAAAAATTTATCAAAAGATTTTTTCATTACTACTATAAAGCACTACATTACATAAACAACCACATATGCCTTTAATGAGGCTTTAAAGCATTATGCTAACTACATTAATTATTTAAAAAACATAAAGAAGTCAAAGGATAGGCCTTAACAAGTAGACAGAAGATAAAGTCACGACTTTTTTGAATTTCTTCTAGTGGTTTTCCCGGTCACCGAGGGTGACAGCCCGCACTATGAGTGCTTGCTGCTCCTCCTGCAGCACTTGCAGCCTCCTCTGCCTTTCCCTTATACCCTCTCTGGCAGCGCCAATGCGCTCTTCTGCCTCTGCAGGATCTCTTGCTCTAACATTTCTTAAAAAGAGGTTTAGCGCTCTACGACGCTCTTCAATTTCATTTTTCAGTTGCCCCATTTCCGCAGCAATTGCGGAAAGCCTGTTTGTAACAGCCATAGCCATACGTACTATTACTCAATTTCTTTGATTGAATTTGGTAGAACACTTATCGAGCCTCTATTTATAAGTGGTAGGGAATCTCGCCATGCGTCACAGAATTAGATGGCAGGCACAATTCACTAGTTCTCCCACTACTTTTCTGCAGTTGAAGACTCTCATGCCTTTTTAATGAAAAACTGGCTGGCTCTGGCTACCTTGCGGAGCAAACAAAATCTCCCCAAATCACACTGCCTGTATGAACAAACAAACTTTGCACAACCAGCTTACGTAGAAAAGATTCCATGCCAATAGACTCGTGACATCCATGTACTGAGTCGTCAAATGAGCCACGTTAAGAAAGCCCAAGCTTATACGCATTGGCCCACAGGGTGTCCCAAGAGGGCCCGAATGAAAGACCCAAGCTACATGAAACCATCAAAGAAAGTCTACAAATAAAGACTTGGCCTGCAAGCATTGCTTTCTCGATGGAAGCCCACAGAAGGCCAAACACAACAAGCCTCACTGCATCATCTGTGCAGAAGGCTGCGCAGAAGGATCCTTCGTTGTCATGAAGCCCTTTCCTTACTCCTCAATATAGTCTATGAGAACGTTTTTCTGACCAACTCTCATGGCTTTAGGAGGGGGCGGGCCCCTAAGCTAGCTCTCGCCTTCTTCAGGATTTGCTCCACAATTCCAGCTATGATCGAATGAATGAAGTTAGAAGCTAAGGGCTTTGGTCGAGTGCTTTGCCAATCATTCTTCTATGTACGAGAGTCATAAGGCAGGGGAAAGAAAGGCAGCTAGGAAGACAAGCTAATCCGAAAGGGCCAGCCCGAGCCAAGGACTAACAAGAAAGAGGAGAGACCGAGATGTGATTTGGCAGATGTACAGCAAATTTTGTGAGAATTCAGAGCACCTGTAGGTCTAGCTTTCTAGTTATCTTAAAGCAAGTTTTGCAAATTAGGGTCTTATCATTGCTTTTTAAAGTAAAAACTTCCAAACAAGATCAATTATTTTAATGCTTTGAGTTTATAGTAAAGAACAAGAGACTTTTTCATTTGGTGAATTTTAAACGTTTTCTTTATGGAAATCAAACTTGGTCTCGGTTTTCCTGGAAAAGTCTTGAGCTAACCTCTTTAACTCCCCATCGTCATCTCTAGCACCACACTCACATCTCACCATCCAAGTATCAGATCCACCTTCGTACCTCAAAGGCGTGTCTAAATCTATCCCACTTCCACTCACACCAACTCCTGCTCCCGATTCAACTACTCCAAAAAGTACTTCCATATCCTCCATTTCATCCAAGCCTTCGATTCCGATAACCACAAACCATTCTGTGATAAAAGAAGTATCCCTCAGTGCACTTTCAGCTGCTTTCTTTAGGTCTCCAATAGTTGCATGCATAGGCACTACTACTATCTCACCAGGTGGCAAGCCCCTCTTGACTTCAATTTCCTTATCAGTTGAACTGGGCAAGAGTCGGCAAATGATTGTCAACCACTGCTCTTCCTCTCCCTTTGGTCGAGCTACTTTCCTCTTCCTCATCCCTAATTGGAAATTCCTTCACGAAGTGCTTGGTGTCCAATATTGCTTAAGTAGCCAACTCCACCAACTCTGATTCTGGGTATCCTAGCAGCACATGCTCATACAGATAAAGCACATCATTGCTAACATCAACTCCAGGAACTAGAGCTGCTGATGAAAGGGACTGAAGAACTATCTCTTTCTTTTCTTGCAATGCGTTCACAATCACTTCCGCTGCAAACTCTAGTCTTCTTTTAGGCCATCTGCTATCCATGTGAGTAATAACAGTAGTGAACTTCCTATAACTCACAGACTTTTCCTTCATCGGGTGCTTGATCTGGAGGGCTGCTCTGGTTGTTGTAATGAGCTAAGAATCTCCAGTGCTCTTTCATAATTGTGTTCCGTGACGCCGAAGCTTCCTTGGCAGAACCTGTACCCCCATCTACCAAACCAAGAGTGTCCGTAAGCAACGCCATGGAGAAGACGAAGGTCCATAGACCGCTTCTTTGGTAGATCCTCAACAGTGATTTTCCTCTCATATGGTTCCCTCCTTATGTGCATAAAAATAGTATTATATATATATCTATATATATATTACTATTAATTTCTTCTTCAAATCGACCTAAAAATAGAATAAATTATAAGTGTCTTAGCACCTTTTCTTTACTCGTGATTCAGGCAATCCAATCTTCCGTGTGTAAGGTGGAAGCCCCCCAAAAAGGTTTTCCATTAATGGGTGATCAAAAGCATCCGGTCGATATTAGATAGAATGCTATAAACCTTAAAAGAGAGATTTTTGAGGGACCAGGCTTTGTCGTTTAGTCCTCTGAAAGTGAAATTGCTAAAAAAGAAAAAAAGGGATACACCAACCATCCGCTCCGAGCTGTGTACCTCCGTCTTGAGTTGCTTTGCCGAAGACTCCTCGCGTTTCTTAGTTAGAGAGTAAAGGGCGGTGTAAGTGGTTCCCGCACCCCTCTTTCTCAGTTTGAGCTGATAGACTTCTTCTCCTATTCGCGAGAGTTTCACTTGCTTAGGCTTCCTCTTGGCTTTGCTTCATCCTCTCCATTTCTAGCCCTTGTAAGTTGAGTTGATCCAGAAAGGTATATATTTAAGGCACCTCTAGGAGGGGAAAACGGCTTCATTACCGAAAAACATTCGTTTCAACATGTCGAGGTATCATACGATCTTCAGAAAGGCGATTTCTTGGATAGTAACCTGTTCTGTTGGCTTGGCCCCTTCCCCGGAGGGAGTCTTTTTTAGTAGTTGAGAAGCAACCTCTCTTCCCGGAGCGTCAAGATGAGTTTTAGTTACAGGGTTATTCACAGGTTTGAGTGAGATACATTACATATGATTTTAAGCAAGGAGCGAACGCAGCTGTTCGTCGGAAAGACTTCTCCTCTTCTCCTTTTGCACCGCCCATTTCGTCGTCTACTAAATAATATATATGATCCTGTAAGGGTAGGAACTCTCGCTACCTTGTACGTAAGACTTTCTCTTTATTCGCGAGAAAAGCATGCCAGAATCTCTTAGGTAATAGTTGCATGCGGGAGTATTCCGAATGGTAAACTATATATAGGCCTAGGCAGTTTAGTTTCCCTTGTATAGCTGCCCTTTCCGAAGTTAGTGAGCCTAGCTCAACCGTTGGGAGAGGCAGAAGCAGCAAGGCCTCGTCATCAAGATCTTAGTCAACGGCATCTGCCAACAAACAAGTCTTTTACGCCAAGAAGCTCTTCTTCAGTTCCGCGTAAAGAAATTGCTTGATGAGATAAGTGCAGGTATTCTACAGTTTCCATTGCATTTCCAAGGTGAAGATTCTCGTGTTCGGTTAGCAGGAAGTGAAGCTTTCTTATCCAGGAAGTTACTTTTCGCAATGCAAGTCCTGTTTATCAATTAGTCGAGTCGCTTTTAATCTGTTTTTGAAATCATCCGGTTGAGCTAAATGGAAGGCAGAATAGGGCTACGGACCTTGAGAGAGGTGGGAATTTGGATGAGCAGCTGCATAATGAGACAAATACATTCTCGCGAACAGCAGCCGCATCATACCTATAGGTGCTGACCCTTGGTTACATTGGTTCTAATCTGCAGCTCACTTTTAAAAGGAATTATTATCGCTTAGCGCTTGTGCTAAGGAAGATATATAGATTTGCGGAAGAACTCTGCCGCCCGAGAAGCTTGAGCTTGAAAGCGGTATCGTACACACTTATCTTTATTCTCGTAAACAAAAACCGGGAGAAGGTCCATTGAAAGAAGGAATTCGCGCCTACCATAAACTCCCGAAGAAAGATCCCGAGAATTTCTACCCACTAGGGGACTTTCGCCCGAGGATACGGGAACATGAACAAAAGACCGTAGGAGTTGGGAGCAGCCCTCGCTTCGCTCATGCGTAACCGCGTGGTTAAGTACTCTATTCTATATTGCCTTACTAAACCTTACTAAACAAAAAAGAAACAGCAGGATCTGCGGTAATTGGTCGCTATGTTGTGTCCCATCAGCTTGCTTCTGGCGAGATGAATAGCTTGTTTCTTCCATTCCGACCTTCGATACGAGGATTCATCCGAAATCGATTGGTTAACGCGAAAGCTGGAATTACTTCGGCCGTGGCACGATCATAAGAGCAAACCCTAAAGTCTATTTTCCACAAACGAATGCCATAAAAAAAGGAGATGAGCTTGCAAATCATTAAAGGAGATTAAGTAGGAAAGTCCTACCCCGAATCCATTATAGATTAATTAGTCAGCTGCCGCAGCTGCCCGGATATAAAGTAAAAAGACAGGATTTCCACTTCAATGGTGGGAAGGGGTTGTGACCTACGACCACCATAATAGATGAATGCATTAATTTGAATTTCTACAACATGGCACTAAGGCAACCAACGTTTTCTAACATATGTGAGGTGCTAACGGGAAGATTGTAATCTTTCTTTAATTGATCCTAGCTCTCGCCTTGGTGCTTGTGATGCAGGGATACGTGAGTCACCGCCTAACTATCAGCCTATACCCAAAAACGATAAAGGGTACAAAACTCGATCAACCCCTGTCTTCCATGGATTATTTGATTACGTAGTTCGACTGGATAGTTTAACCTGGGATTAGAGCCCATATATGTGTACCTGGAGGGGCTTGTACCCTAGAGGTTGCCAATCTATCGATACCAGACTCAACTCTAATAATATAAAAAAGAAGTGAGTAAACTCCATAACGTAAAAAGACCGAAATTAGACCACTAAAGCGACGACCTAGAAGGGTACCCCTTCAACCCCTATAATTGCTTGCTGAAGGACAACTCTGGGAAGCTTGAAAAAGACCAAATAACAGTAACATAATCACAATATCATAGATTAGGCCGAACATTTCATTCTACTTAAGAAAAGAGGCCAAAATAGAATGTGCAACTCAGCCCTTGACCCTTTGGGATGCGATTGATCTGTTTTTCCAACTAGACTTTTCAACCTAACCCAAAGTTATATTCGTAGGTCGGTTACTATATATCGTAGGTTGGTTAGGTCGGCTTGCCTCTAACCTGCTCTCATGACTGCTAGATTACATACTTGACTTTTGTTCCTTCCTGCGTTTATATTTTTCATTGTCTTGAACCTTTATTTTTTCTCTTCGGTGACTCCCTCTCCTTTCCCTGCGCCCGCGGTCAAGCTACTTCGTTCCTTTCATCAATCAAGCTACTTCGTTCCTTTCAGTCGAGCGAGTCTAGCTCCCCTGCTTGCTTTAGAAATGGAGGGCTAAATAGCGCCTAGCTCCCAGTCATAACAGTTGGAAACGCACGGCTAGGTCAATCAGCATAAGAAGAATCCGACGCTGAGGATTGACTCTTCTCTTTTTAAGGAGTTTTCTTAGTCTTTTCTTGGAGCTAGAGCATCTAGGTCTTTTATGATATGATATTGAATCATTCCTTCTTCGTTTACAGCAAAAAATAAGACTTACCTATGGAATGAATGGGAAAGCAGCTGCTTAGACATAGCCGCTATCGCCCATGGCAAGGGTGAGTCTTTTCTTGATTTGCTTGCTCGAGGAAATGTATTCTGATTCCCCTTTCTTTTCTTTTTATTAGTTTTAGGGTTGGGTCTGGCAGAGAGGAAGTACAATCAGCTACACCCGCCCTTGTGCCTCGTCAACTGGTTATCTTTTTTCCATTCACTTAGCCGGTGCTTCAGGTGGAACTGCTCATGTTGGGCATCCAATTAGCGCAGCATTGGGTATTGGTTCATTAGCTACATCTATATATAGACCGATAAAATGCAACCACTTTATATTAGATATTAGGAAGGGAGATTTCTATTCAAATAGAAAAAGAAAAAAGAAATTGCGTATGAAATACGCCCAAAGACTCCCATGCCTTTCTTGGTTGGACCAACCAGATTTCCGACAAGTCTTTCTGTTAGAACAAGAAGCGGAACTACAAGTGAATCTTAATCATTATGGATAACCAATTCATTTTCAAATATAGTTGGGAGACTTTACCCAAGAAATGGGTAAAAAAAATGGAAAGATCAGAACATGGGAATAGGTCTGATACCAATACGGACTACCCATTTCAATTGTTGTGCTTTCTTAAATTGCATACCTATACAAGGGTTCAAGTTTCGATCGATATTTGCGGAGTTGATTATCCTTCTCGAAAACGAAGATTTGAAGTGGTCTATAATTTACTGAGTACTCGGTATAATTCACGCATTCGTGTACAAACCAGTGCAGACGAAGTAACACGAATATCTCCGGTAGTCAGTCTATTTCCATCAGCCGGCCGGTGGGAGCGAGAAGTTTGGGATATGTTTGGTGTTTCTTCCATCAATCATCCGGATCTACGCCGTATATCAACAGATTATGGTTTCGAGGGTCATCCATTACGAAAAGATCTTCCTCTGAGTGGATATGTGGAAGTACGCTATGATGATCCAGAGAAACGTGTGGTTTCTGAACCCATTGAGATGACCCAAGAATTTCGCTATTTCGATTTTGCTAGTCCTTGGGAACAGCGTAGCGACGGATAATTCAGAATCAGAATAGGTCCAGTCCAGGGGACAAATCAATAGGAAATGCTATTTGCTTTGTAAGAATAAGAATAAACTTCTATGAAATGAAAGAGTTTCGCGGGAATTGTCTTGATCATCGGATATCATTGAGAAATAGTAAGAAGTGTTATTGAACGATTTCCTGCAATTCTTCCCAGTATGGAATGAGTAAAGAATCAAGCTACAAGTCTCGATCTATACAAAACGCACTGGGTTTTTGTGTTTCTTTCGGTTTCATTGATAGCAGAAGAGCCTTACTCTATAGGGGCGCTAGCGCTTTACTAATATCAAGTAAAGGGGCCAAAAACAAACGTAATAGGCTGCTACTCTAGGCTCGCTTCGCTTCTTCAAGCTCCGCCCCTTGAAAACTAAAGCGCTAATGCGCCTTATATTTTTTTTTTTGTAAAGCAACCTTTCGCGCTAGGCGCTCACGTTTTTTGTCTGGGTGGAAGCTGGCGGCAGGGCTTGCTTAACCGGATACACGGAATTGGGATCTCTTTCGCATGCAACTATTTCTATCGGGAAAGCCTCGCTTATTCAAAGGGCTGATTATTTTATTTAGAACCCCTTTGAATAAGTAAGTAAGCGTTGGTAGGAGCGGCGGGATGATGAGTATATAAATCAATAAAGACCCAAAAAAAGAAATGGCAAGAGAAATTTGATATCGATGGAGGAAATAACGATGTGGAAAACAGGGCAGGGATTCTCTACAATGACCATCGTAGACCAATTGAAAGGGATGTAGCGCTGCTTGGTAGCGCCTTTGTTTTGGGTACAAAATGTCACGGGTCCCAATCCTGTCATTCCTACCTATGACTTCTCCTCTGGGCAGTAACGAGGGACCCATTGAATTCGATTCAAATTGGGGACATAAAAAATCTTTTTTTTTGGGGGTACAAAAAAAATCCTTTTCTTTACAGTCGTATCTACTGTGATAAGAAAGCGCTCTTAGTTCAGTTCGGTAGAACGTGGGTCTCCAAAACCCGATGTCGTAGGTTCAAATCCTACAGAGCGTGATTCCGGTCTGAAATAACTTCACTAACTTGAACAGCAACCTGAATTTTTCCTCCTGCGGATGGGGAAAAAAGAGAGGGTTCCAAACCTAAATAAACATCCGATGTTCTTCTTTTTAGGTTCTACTTTCTTTTAATATTTAAGAGTCCTTGCTAGGTCAAGAAAAAACCTTTGGATCTAATACAGCAATGCTTGCATCACCAATATTGATTGTTCCCATTATTTTTTTGTTTGTTCTCTTTCTTTCATCGAAGACTATATACTTAAAAACTTGTTATTGTACGACCAAAGGATTCGAACAAAAAAACCTTTTCTACAACCATGAAAGGGGGCCCTCGCGGTTCCATATAAAGATGTCTGCTTGCTAATTCGGGGATTGATTGAACGATGCGAACCAACGATGACCAAGATCCAAAGACCAGAGACTCCCTTACAAGCGGCTGGCATTCCTATCCTCTTTCTTCTCTGTCTCTCCATCGTTCTGATTCTTCCTATGGCGGTCTAAGTCTGTGAGTGAACTTCCATCCGTTCTAAATCCATCCGTCCGTTATTTAGCTCATAGTTCTGGTGGTCCTCTCTCCTTCAGACAAACCTCGGGACTAAAGTCATTTCAATCAAGGCTCCTGCTAGTGCATCCTCCCGGAGAAATGAATCGAAGGGCTCAATAGCGCCAGTGGCTCCATCTCTCCCTAGCCGATTTAATGTTATATTTAATTGAACCATCAGCAGTGGGAGATCTATAGTATGGCGTATTCACCAGGTAGGAAGGAAGGTCGGTAAACCACAGTAAAGAGACTGCCCTTACTTCGTAACCTTCGCATCTTTGTCCTATCGAATGCATTCTCAGCCTGCCGTCCCATGCTTCCATACTTCAATTATTATGAAAGGCGGAAATTCAAAAATGATTTTTGTGGCATGCATTCCAGCTCAGCTGCATGTATATAGTAGAGATCAACCAATGGTTTGAGTTCTTCCCAGGGGCCTAATTCATAGCTTTAGTATCAACAGCATGAATAAGGCACCAATCTTTAGGCACTTCTAAAAACTGGACAACTTCTTTACTTTTCTCATTAAACTTCCGATTGACCGATCTTCTTCATAGGCCTTTCAACTAGAGCTCATGAGTAGTGCAACTCATAGTATGGTGGATGGGTAGCTGTATTTGTCCTGTTGAGCTGCTGGTGAATGTAGCTGGTCCCTTCATCTGTCCGACTCGGAACTATTATAGGAGCTGCCGTGACTCCTTCTCCCATGTCGAGATTAGTGAAGGGTGGAAACACTGGGTCTCCCAATGGTTTTCCATCTTGAGATACCGGATCTTGCTGCTGCTACTTGTCCTCCAAAGATGAAGTCAAGAAGAGAAAGCCTCTCCCTAGTCATGAGCCTATTCTTTAACCAGCGATCTCTGTTTTGAGCTTGTTGTTCTTCAGCACGTACCCTCGGATCAGCCTTGTAGGCGGCGAGCTCTTGCCCGGACGTGGTAGCTAAGAAAGCCTCTTTTCGCCTACGTCGTTGTAGTTGATGGAGTTGCCTGTGCTAAAGAAGCCTGTCTTCACCGAGATTCTAAGAGATTCCTCACTTCTTTATTGACAGAAGGGAGCTTACTCCGAGAGAGACTGGAGATCTGGGGTCAAATAGGTAAACTCCACTTTCTCAGCTAGCTGTTCTCGCTGCTCTGATCACTGTTGCTGACGTAAGATCTGACTCTTTGACGTCTTGCTGTGTCCTACGCTGTGCGAAGTTTGACCTCTTCCGGCGTTCCTTCCTTCGATTGTATCGCCGGTGATCATGCCTTTTCCAGCGATTCCTCGCCTATTGAGTCAGTGGAGCTGGTAGTTCTCTAATCAATAGCTTTCTTCCTAAAGTGAAAGGGAAGAAGGGTACCTACTAACTGGGCAAGTCGCCATCAACCGACGCACTTATAGCTATTCCGGTTAAAGAGTAGGGAGAAAGGCTCAAACAAAATCCGGAGCTTTTCCTTAGCGGGATGAACCCGTAAAGGCAGATAACGCTCCACAACACCACAAGAGGAAGGCTGTCCCCCAACACCTCTCTCCTCCTCTGCTCAGCCAAGGACCTAAAGCCGGCTAGAAAGCAGTAAGCTATTTAATTAAGTAGGCTCGAGATGGTTCTAAGTGCCTCTCTTAGTCTGAGGACATCTTATCCAAAGCCAAAGCCCAAACCTAATCGGACCGTCCTTGCCTTTCCTATCCTAAGACAAGGTAGCTGTAGCTCTCGTTCCCTAGCTGCTAAAAGTACGAAAAAAGCCACCATTCCTTAGCACAAGCGCTAAGCGATAATAATTCCTTCAGAAGGAACCTATAATCTTGAGAGAGATACCAAAAACGAAAGATTCGTAGCCCTAATACGGGGGTTGGGGGGTTCTTGTGGAGCAGTCTGCTCAAGGATGATTCTCAAAGATCTTTCTCAAACCTTCAGTTCATTCCCTTATAACTAACTATATACTATATAATTAGAATAGTTAGGCAAAGGAATGTACCAAAAAGAACTGCTTTGACGGGACCGTCAAGCGGGCTCGAATGCCTTCAACAGATGCACCTATCCGCCGTACAGATTCCATCTTCTGGTCAGAGCTTCCCTTACTTGGGAGTATTCTTAGGAGTATTGCCCTAGCTAAGAGCTAAGAAGAAGTAGTAGCGAATACAGAGGCAGAAAGAAGACCCTGTTACTGAGCTCCCCCTGAGCGCAAGCAGCTCCCTGACTTTCTGAGTTATTTCCCTCCGTTCCGCCGGAATGGTAGCCTTTTTCGGGATCTTTGCTATCCCATTGGTCGATCTGTCTTTCAATACTTCCATCTCCAAGTTGAACCCATTCCTTCACTTATTCAGTGAAGCACTTCAAATTCCTCATTACCTAACCCTAAATAGGCTTATTTTCACCTCGATTTGGTTAAGGCCCGTATACGACCTCCTCTTCCCCTTCCACCAACTGCTACGCTTGCAGAGGACGCCATTGCCATTGCTAAGTCTTGGTTGCTTTTATTAGTCCGAAAGGAAAGAAAGGCGTAACGATCTGGGCACTGTAGCTGTAAAGGTTCAATAGAAATTCTAGCCGCTGGGCTTTCGCTTGATCTTCTTTCCGGATGTTTAAAGCTGGACTTTGGCGAGTCTTCTTATTTAGAGTCTTGGCCGTACTACTTGCCTGCTGGCTAATGGCTTTCCTTATTGGGATTTCTTTCCTATTGCTTGTCTTCCTGGTCAATCAAGCTTTCGACGAGTGACTCTTGGTTGCGGGGCCAGGGAAGGGACCGACTATCTACTTACCCGCGAAAGGGAAAGTAAGAGAGGAAGAATGCGCGACTGGCTATCGAGAAAAAAGACATTCTCTGCCCTTCTTTCTTCACTCTCGTTCTAGAAGGCATTCCGTCAAGCAGCATGGGATGAAGACGATTATGTGCAAGACAATTTTCGGCATAAGGCACTTCACTGCAAATAGCGTAGCGTATATAATATAAGAAAGGATGGAGAGTGTTAGTTAGTCTTTCTCTTTGCCATCCGATTCTATAAAGCCCATCTCTTGCAAGAGACGATTGGGGGGAAAGAAAAAAAAGAAGACTTCCTTGGAAGAGGATTCTCAACAGCAGATATAGCAGGGGATATCTTAACTATAGCAAAGAGAGGATTCGATGCTTTCTTCTCTTAGATGTGGCATTACCGGTCTTTGCAAGAAGGGCTTGGCGGAGTAAGGTTTAGGCTTTCCCTTGCCCATCTGGGGATGAATCCGCTCTTAGGACAACTAGGCTGTTTGAAGGTGCGTAGCGGAGTGAAGTCAAAGGACGTAAGATAGAGGAAGTACAGATAAACATCCTTTTGCCTTTAGTGCGTAGGCGTAAGAGAATTGACGGAAGCCAAGCAGCGTCAAGACAAGTCTGTTGATGACTTTCTCCATATACCGAGTAAGTTGATAAGATCATCAGTCGATTAGCCGCATCTGAGATGAGTAAGAAGTAATCCCTTTTCCTTCTTTCTGAGCTATCGATTGGAGGGGAATCACTAATGTCTCCCTCTTAGTTGTCCAGTCTACTTACTTCTCCACTTAACTTAACTCCGCTATCATAGCTTTTTATACATTCTCTTTCTGGCTGCTATCTTTCTAAGCAGGATGGGATCTTTAGGAAGAAGATTAGCCTGATTAAAGATAGCTAAGACCTCGGATAAAGAAAAAAAAGACGATTACCACGGGTCTCTTTAACAACCATTCCCAGATTGAATCGAAGATCGGGACCAATAGCATCTATGGTATTATCGAAAGAGGACAAAGGACGGCCAAGGACCAAGAACAGTCTCTTTCCTGTGCTATCAAGAACGAAAAGAAGGACGGGAAGGAGCAGGAATTGCGGGATGCTATAGAGATAGATGGCTATGAGACTAGTCCAAAGAGTCACTTTCTAAAGCTTCCTCTCCTCCTTTAGGCTATGGGCGAAGGTTTGGTAACTAAGAGGTCTTGGCTTCTTCCCCTGACACGCATACCACTGTCCTGTACACTAAGTCAAACTAGCTCTAAGACGAGTACGGGCCCTCATTCCATTCCTACCTCCCCCTATCTCTACTTCTGCTAACGACCGCTAGAATTGGGATATCGAGAAAGAGGGTAGACCGTAAAGGGTTCAACAAAGAAAAGCAAGAAAACGTAAGCCCAACCGGGCTTACGTTTTTCAACTGCATCGTACCGTACTATGGAAGGGGTCCGTACCCCCTTTAGATAGATAGAGCCCCCGCGCTCCTAATGTAGAGCTAGAACTACTGCTACCGCGGAATCCGCGATCACACATGAGTACCTCGCCTTCCAAAAAGAGCGGCTACTAATTGGCACTAATGCTAATGGGGACCATCGATCAAGAAGGACTTCGGAGACTGCAATTGAATTGAGAAAAAAGAAATTGCGTATGAAATACGCCCAAAGACTCCCATGCCTTTCTTGGTTGGACCAACCAGATTTCCGAAAAGTCTTTCTGTTAGAGCAAGAAGCGGAACTACAAGTGAATCTTAATAAGTCATGATACTTTCCGTTTTGTCGAGCCCTGCTTTGGTCTCTGGTTTGATGGTTGCACGTGCAAAAAATCCGGTACATTCCGTTTTGTTTCCCATTCCAGTCTTTCGCGACACTTCAGGTTTACTTCTTTTGTTAGGTCTCGACTTCTTCGCAATGATCTTCCCAGTAGTTCATATAGGAGCTATAGCCGTTTCATTCCTATTTGTTGTTATGATGTTCCATATTCAAATAGCGGAGATTCACGAAGAAGTATTGCGCTATTTACCAGTGAGTGGTATTATTGGACTGATCCTTTGGTGGGAAATGTTCTTCATTTTAGATAATGAAACCATTCCATTACTACCAACCCAAAGAAATACGACCTCTCTGAGATATACGGTTTATGCCGGAAAGGTGCAAAGTTGGACTAATTTGGAAACATTGGGCAATTTACTTTATACCTACTATTTCGTCTGGTTTTTGGTTCCTAGTCTTATTTTATTAGTAGCCATGATTGGGGCTATAGTACTGACTATGCATAGGACTACAAAGGTGAAAAGACAGGATGTATTCCGACGAAATGCTATTGATTTTAGGAGGACTTTAATTAGGAGGACGACAGACCCACTCACGATCTACTAAAAGGGAAGTAGCTTGATTGGTTCGAATCCAATTCGTGAGATATGAAATGTTATTGATGTCGGCGAAAGGCTTTGTGGAGCCCGACAAAAAAGTCAAACTCCCCGCTTACTACAACCCCGATTCCTATTAAAAATCCCCGGAAAACGGATTTTGTTTCAAAAAAAGCAAGGGGTGAAAACACGTTTCACGCCAAAAAACACGGGAAAACACCCTTTTGTCAAAGAGTTCCCGTCTCCTCTCCCTTTGGTCGAGCTAGTTTAATCTTCCTCTTTAAAATTCCATTTTTATCTTTTTTAAGTGCCTCAGAAGCGAAGAAGCTACACTGAGATCAGGCGTTAAGAGGTATTTATATCCCCCCATAAATGCAATTTTCTATCGTGCTCAATAAAGCTCTCAGTCCGTTTTCGGAGACAGGGAGAAAGGCTTCTTTGGCTGTAGTAGGTTCTGAAAGAAAGGAGGGAGGAACAACCAACAAAGTAACCAACTCCTTCACTCACTCACTATGTAGCGCAAGGAAGTGTGCGAGCTTGCTAGGAGTGTAATGATTAGCAGCTTTCCCTTTAGGCTGTTAGATGCTAGAGACAGGAAGAAAGGAAGAACTTTCCTTCCGCGCATGCTCTTTTCGAGAGAGCGTTCACTTACTATAAGAGCAAGGAAGTTATGGAGCTAGGAGTTAAGTAATGTTAAAACAACAGGAACAGCAGGCAAAGAACAACCACTTCCACACCATTCATGCTCCCTCCCAGGAAGCGTTCACTCCTCTTATAGCGCAAGGAAGGTAAGGAGATAGGAGTATAACGACTAGCTCTTCTCTTTAAGCTGCTTTAAACGGTTAGAGGATGGGGGAGCACCCCCATACCACGTAGCTCCACATTAAGAAGACAGGAAGAGCTGCTTCCCCTCCGTTCGTGTTCCTTCCAAGGGGCCACTCGCTCTCTGTTAGCAATAGCTTCATGCAGTGATGCCAAGGACAACGAGAAAGCAAGGCACCGAAGGTGATGAGATATTTCATGGTTTTACCGCGCAACAGATAAGGACAAACTACTAGCAATTAAGGGTCATTTCGCTCATAAAACAACTCTTTTTTGCTTGTTTGTCCTGATAACGGAGTCAATAAGCTGCGCTCCCTAACTCCCTGGAACTCGCATCCCAACGCGCACCTTCGGTTACTTCGCTGCCTCACCTTCGGTGCCTTGTCGTCGTAAAGCGTTGCTTCTCTCCTCCACAGAGCGGGCAAGCAGACTCAAGGGCGGCTAAAGATACCATAGGGAAGAGTAGACAGAAAAAGTCCTTCTAACCGCAAGGAAGAGTCGCTGAGACAGAAGCCTCACCCCTCTCCCTACGGTCGAGCAAGTAAACTCCCTTTGGAGCCTCACCTTCAGGAAGGCATCGCAAGGAAAGAGTGACAAGAGGTTACGAAGTAAAAGAAAGGAATGTAGCTACTTACTAGAAAGGTTCTGAAAGGAAGGTGGTGCTCTTCACCTCGAGCTATACCATCTTAATGCCCTTTCGAATCAAAAAGTGACATGGTGAAGTGACACAGTCCTACGGGTGAAAGCACCATTGCTATGGAAAAACACGGTAAAATAGACTCTTTTCAACAGTTCCTGCCTCCCTTTCTTCCCCAGTCAATAAGGACACCTCTCCTTCCCCTTTTCTTTCAGAACCTTTAGGGGAAATGGAAAAAGAATGGCATAATTTCTTTGACTTCGTAACCTTTGGTGCCTCCTCTCTAGAGCTTTCATTCGAGCGCACCCTCATTCCAATCGCCTCGCTCTAACGAGTAAACTCCCTCTCCTGTTGGTCGAGCTACCCTCCTTAAAGAGCAAGTAACCTACCTTCGATGCCCTAGTGTTTCACTCTCGTCGTAAAGCTGCTTCACCTTCGGCACCTTCACAGGAACTCCCATTCTAACACAACCTAAACGGTTGCCTTACTCTAACGGTCGAGCAAGTAACTCCCCTTGGTGCTCTGCTTCTTCATGAATGCTTTTTACCTTCGCTTCTACCAGTTCCTATGAAAACCACGGGAAAACAGAGTGATTTGAATCAAGAGTACGTGGGTTTCTACCAATTTCTATTCTAAAGCACGGAAAACGCACTTCCTTCATAACCTTTGTTGTCTTGATCCTCAGTCAAAGAACACTCTCCTTCTTTCAGAACCGGCACGCTTTCATTACTTCGGTTCTTCGCTCAAGGGAAAAGCAGCGCAGGAAACTTACTTAAAGAAGTCTAAAGATAGGACCTAAAATTCTTTCAGAACCTTCTGCAAGGAGCAGCCATTGAGCTAAGAGCTTCAACCCCCCGGTACCACTCCACATCAAGGAAGTTTACTAGCTCGACCAAAGGTAGGGACTCACTCGACCATAGGGAGAGGGAGTGAAACTTGCTTACTTGTTAGAGTAAGGAAGAAGGGAAGAGAGCAATCCTTAGCACAAGCGCTAAGCGATAATAATTCCTTGTACTCATTAAATACAAATACGGAAGATTAGGTGCCCCAAATAAATAAAAGGCAGTTCGTGCACTGAAGGTATCCCTCTTATTTCCATAAACAGAATAACTCCCCTTCCTCACATACAGGAAAGCACAGGGCTCGGAGAGCGCCTGCCATTAATTACCCGAGGGAAATCTTTCATCTTTAAATGGTTAGCCCGAAAAGCCGGATCGGGATAGCCGCGCTTACCTCAATGACGGGAGAGACGGGGTTCGAGAACCCTTATTTACTTAGATTGGTAGGGAATCCACAGGAAGAACGAACCAGGAGACAATGACTTTCGGGGTTAGCGGGCTTACCTCGTGGAATGGCCGTTGAATGGCCTCGGAGTGAACGGGGGTACCTCAACAATGAGAGTAGACCCTCTTGCACGTGGAATTCCTCAAAGACAGGAGAGGGAAGAGTTTTCAAGGAACCAGCTCCTGGGGACTTCTATTAAGAACGGCTTTTGGTCTTAGTATGTGGTACAGCATATAGAGTCGTGAGACGCTCTACTTCCTCTTGTTCAGTTATCGATTCGCTGGCTGTTTCCGGGGGGCCCAGATGCTTTGCGAGACTGAAAGCTTCATTTTGTGTTCGGTTGCGTTATCTACCGCAAAGAGGGACTCCCCCTTTCTATTAGAACAGTGTTAGTTCGCTATTACTGCCGGTCAGGCCGACGAGAATTCCATTCTGATATTGCTATGTGCGCCACTAGAGCTTTGATCATATGCTTTGAGCCGAGTCGATGATAATATTCGTGTACGTATGCCATGTAGATTGAAAAGGGAGAAGCCCTCACTGACGGAGTATAAATAGCACACCGGATGGATCATTCAATGGAAAGCCGAAGGCGAAGAGTTAACACCTCCTAAGGGCTGGGTGAGAGAAAGCGTCCTTTGTTGATACCTAGTGTACACCGCCACCTACTGAAATGGATTAATAAACGTTGCTTTCTATTGCTTGTAGCGGCGTTGCTTCCTTTTGTTCACCGCGAATAATTCAATCTTGAGAAAGAAGGCCTTGTGGGGCATCTCCAACAGCGCCAAAGAAGGAAGATGTTAAGTATTCTTTGGCACCGCTCACTTACGGTTTTATACAGAGGGGGGTTGTATTGAAGGGCCATAAGCTTTGAATCAATATGCGTTGGTTCCAATCCGGATCTCGTTGTTTGGGTCTCGAGATGATATTCAGGAGACAAAAGAGCAGAGCTGATAGAAATGCTAATTATAATGGAGATACTAATAAAAACTTTAATAAAGAAAGACTTGTGCCCATTGTCCAAGATTCCTTTGTGGGACTTTCTTTTTCTTCTTCTTGACTTGACTCAACAACCCTCCCATTCAGGACAGAACTCTAAGGGTATCTCTGAAGATTAAAAATACAGAAGAGCGACTGCCAATCAAGACAATATTGAAGCACGCGCCTTAGGACCGATCCCAGTGAAATAGGAAAACGAATCCGCGCGCTACCGACTAGTAGAGTCTCCTTCATCGATCGGAACAAAACTAGCAAAAGAAACTTTGAGGGAGCTGCGCTATACATAATACTAAGGGACCCAGGCTCTGCCCGAATGATACGATCCGCAACTTCTAGTACCCAAGCTATGTGATCAATAACTCTTCTCCTAGAGGCGAATCCCTCAGGGCGCCCTAAGCAACCGAAGGGTAGAGAAGATGAAGAATAAGGGTAATCTACACATGCGGCTATACCACCAAAAGGAAAGAGAGGACCGATTGATACCAATAGCAAGATACACATCTTTTTAGACTCCGAGGGGTGAGAATAGTTGAAGATCAGAAGATTGGAATGAAATACCTTAATAGATTAAGTGCAAACTTTATTTTATATATTTTATATGAGTAAGCCCCTTCCCTTAGGAACAGAAGGATACACAAGGGGGTAATTTCTCACAATTATTCACGTTCAACTCCAAGATCCAGCAAGCCAACTTTAACCGAAACTGAGTTACATTCTCCCTCTCTTCCTAATGGAGGCACATATCATTCTTGTAACAGTGGATGGATAATCTAAAGTCTCGTAGTCTTTGTTTCTAAAAAGGTTGTGTCCTTTCTACATATATAGAAATTTAAGTCTTTCACCCCTCCTTTATCGAATTTGCTATGGCAAATCTAGTAGAGTAGGGCTAATCAGAAGTTTAACTATGGCGATTGGAAGAGGCACAACCTCAATTCAAGTCGAGCAGCAGCTTTTCTACACTCAAAGGGAACCCGGCATCCCATTAACTGAGACTTCCTATGCATAGCTGTAGCCTTTCGTCATACCCAAAGGGTACTTAGTGCCTCCACCAACTACTAGGCTGTAATCTTCTTGTTTCTAAACTAAATCGAGGGTCTATGCGGCTCTCTGAATAATATGTCCACAGCAGTCTATTTGAAGCGTTCCTGCCCTTTCTTGTCTTGAATTAAACGGAATTGAATAACCCTGTGTAGTGGGTAGAATATGCCTGTGTAGCGGATAGCATGGACTGATTGAAATAGCATACTTGTGCAATGGATCTCGTTTATCTTTCATATGTTAAATGTTCGTGTAGTGAATTCACGGCTAGAGATAGTACATTCTGGGTCGATCAAGGAAGGTAGCGTATACGGGTACTTGGGATTGAGTAGAGCATAGGTTCAATAACCGGGCTTGGAAAAGAGAATGAGAATCTCGTTCAGCAAGAGGCTGGGTTTTTGGTCTTTCTACGTTTCAAGTGCCACTCCTTTGGTTAGTACTCCAAATTGGATTTCTTTCTTGTTGGTTCGAAGTAATGCTCCTTTTATTTAGCTATGACCTACATTCTTTGGTTAAAGTGCTCATGCAGCTTCTAAGGGATGCGTTCCCCTCCAAGTTGTTTCAAAGTAGCATCTGTGGATAAACGATGGTTAAGCCGCATCAGTGCGGTCGGGATCGCCCGGCACTTGTGAGGCAGAAGAATCCTTGAATAAGAAGATCGAGCCAATCCTTAGCACAAGCGCTAAGCGATAATAATTCCTTGTGGAAAGTCTTTTTTTAGTACTTGTTAGCGTCCCTTCCCCCTTTCTATGTACCCAGTCTACGAACCTGGCCTATTGGTTGATGATAGGGTTCCTGTTGGTGGAGCTCCTGCCCTTGGCCTTGGTTCCAGTCTCGTCTCGCATGCCAGCAAGTATTCTAGAAAGAATGACTTGGTTTCATGTAGCTACTATAGCTCCTCTCGCCTTTCTAGCCTGCCTTGTGTTGCTAGGAAATGGCTCTAAGCCTTTTTCGAGGCTTTCACCCTGAAAACTGAACTAGACCCCGTTCCCTCTATGTCCATTCAATCTGAATCTTGCTGCATGAATGCACTGTAAGACCAGGAATGCCCTCAATGATCCCTTCCTCTCCCTCTCCCTCTCCTATGGTCGAGCGAGTCCCTACCTATGGTCGAGCAACTTTCACCCGCACTAGCACTAGTATATGGTGATATCAAACTCGAAAGCCCGAACACAAGCAAGCTTACCTTTAAGTCATCAGAGGAAAAACCCGACGATCCAGGGTGGGGAAGTCCAGTAGCCAAAAGATATGAACTCGCTTTAAAGATCAGGGGATCTAGCTAGAACCAAAATAGGAGACTTTTGGTCCGGTACGGAATTTATTTCCATATCCTGCATATAGAGAGGAAAGGAGAAGGGGCGGAATTCTAGACCGATTATCCCACGCAGTAATAGGCATACCACTCCCAGTCTCGCTAAGTTGTCGTTCCTACGGCCTCTGGAGAGCATGAAAACGCTAGTTCAGCTGCTCACATAGCGTCGGACGAGTGGTTTTAGCCTTTCAAAAAGTGATTTCAACTAAAGTCTTGAGTGAAGTGCGTTAGCCCCTTAAGCTGTAGTCTAATAAGAATCTAGCTATTGTACTTTCTATCTCCAGTAACAAAGAGGAATAGGAAGCTGTACGCGTGCGAGTAGTAGTAGAGGTAAGTGGTAGTAGTGACGAAAGTAGTAGTAGGTGTCTCCTTTCCCAAAGTCTTAGTAGTTGTACGAAGGCCAGTATTTAAGAAAATGTAATTGGCAGGAGGTCTCATCTCTCTTGTTCCTAGACCGAAGTCTCCTATTAAGAGATCAGTCTTCATCCTTTCCAATACGAACCTTTAGCTCAAGCTGGAGGATAAAAAGAATATTATTATTACGGGATATCCCTCTTGTTCTATTGTATTCCCTCAGGCTGTAATGCCTATAGTTCCAACTGCCTTTCACTCTTCTTCTCTGAATATATTATATTCTAGCTACCTTTCTCCGGCTAACGCGTATCCGTTTTCTTGTACTTATCAACTGTTTGTCGAGATTGGCTTGGTCTTCCGCTACGCCCCTAAGCACTAGAAATGTCAGAAGCAAAATCGTAACGTAGAAAAGAGAGGAAAAAAGAAGACAGACAGACTGAAGGCGATGGCTGGGAGGCGTGGTTTACGAACGGTCCCGACTAACTAAAGTAAATTATCTTCCTATGATCTCCCTTCCTCTGCTCCAAGGATATTGCAGCAAACTGGAAAATTCCACCGGAGATGCAGAGCAGTCGTTAGGCCTCAAACTGGTGTAGGAAAAGACTAGTTATAAGCATATAGCTGAAGTAGCAGAGAACTAACACATAGGATCTGTTGCGGTATTATTCCTTCTCGATGCGAAGAATAACGTAGTTTCGGACCATGGATCGAGTCAAACAACTCTTTCTACCCATCCTGTATATTGTCCTTTTCGTTCTGTGTGTGTTGGAATAGAAATATTCTATTAGACGGATAGGCATTGCACCCTCACCTCAGGATCAGAGGGCTTGTTTGAGCGCTAAGCTTTGTTCGCTTCGCAAGTGACGGTTGTGCTCCTCTTCCTTCGCTGCTTTCGTACACCAGGGGGGCTAGTTGAGCAGCCTCCTCTCGCCGTGCCCGGTTCCCAAAGCAAAGCATTGAAAGAACACGGGGAGTGGCCGGATAATCCTTACTATTTTCATAGTAGAGGTTATTATTTCAATACTACATTAACCGAGGTTGAAAAAGCACAGGAAAAGGGAAAGGCCCTACTTATGATGGGGGGAGTCGAAGTGTCCATGGTAGGCGATGAATGGAGGAGTCGATCAAGGCAGGAGGTTGACTTAGTCTTCTATCCCTGCTCTTCCGGGGTTGGTCGATAATTCCTCAACTATTGGGTAAACATAGATCCTAGAGAGCGAGTTTAAGCAGCATTACTAGAAGAAGGAGTTGATGAGGTTTTTAGACTCAAGGCTTCCGTATCTGTTCTGATTTATCAAAAGAAAAGGTTTTCAGATATCCATTAAAAGCCCTGGTTTTAAAATATCTGGTCCAACCGAAAAGAAGGTCAAAACGGACCTATTGATTGACCATAGATGCGAACTCCCACACCCTTAGCCAGTACCAGCGACTAGTCTTCGGGCTACGAGGTATATAGGGCGAGAGCCTGCTAAGGTAAGCCTTAAGCCTATACCCGTGTTGAGCCTCATGCATGTACTGAACCTAGGCATAGCCTGCTAAGGAACCCAATAAATTGCACTACACTCAGTACGCACTTATTTCCGGGACCGCTTGATTCAGCATACAGCAGTGCAACATCGGACGTTAATCAGGAAGCATACAGCGGCAAGCACACATCTTTGCGGTCTTTCTAAACCTTATTTATTATATTAAGCCGGTGTCAGCCTTTAGGTTTTTATCCCTAATCTTGAGTGTTGAACCATAGGTTCGGCACAAGAGGAATCTTTCTTAGACTCGGTTCGCCGTCAGTTTGCAAACCGCGGGTGGGTGCGAACTACTAGAGGCCCGTCCAGGAGGTTAGTCAAAATAGAGGACCTAGAACGCCTTGGTGAATCAGACCCAGAGATCATGGCCAACAACGCCAGTCACCGAGGTAACTTGCTTACTCTCTATGATGGGGACAATGAAGAGTCTACTGGCTCTAACCACCAGCGGAACCCTACAGCCCCGGCAAATCAGCAACTTTCTAACGAGGTAGTTAGCCGTCAACTAGCTGAGATTGCCTGGATGCTAGCACAATTGACCTCGCAGGTAGCCGAAATACCCTGGCTGCACCTGCTGCTCAAGGAACAAACCCTCCATCTACCACCCCGGCTCAGGGGACACAGATCCACAACCACAAAGCCAACCAAGAGTAGCAGATGCTAGACCTGTAGACCCAGTACCCCCTTCAGTTCAGAATCAGCCCGCAGTTCCTGAACCTGTGGATCACTACGAGAAAGAGATCTGAAGAAAGCCTCCTGCAGTACCGGCCGTGTCCTTGGCTCCCACTCCCATGAATCAGATAGTGCCATACGTCCCACCACAGCCGTCCGATCCTCTGATGGAGAAGATCAGTCGCCTTGAACGGGCAGTTAATAAATTGACTGGGGACAAGTATGATGTTGTAGATCTTGATAATCTCTCCCTATACCCCAAAGTAAGGCTTCCGTACGGTTTTAAGTGGCCAGAGATATATAAGTATAACGGAACCGAATGCATAACAAAATAGGATAAAAAGAGGCTTACCTCGGAGCTTCAATTTTAAAGGCAGGATGTATGTCGGAACTCTACAGCCCATGGGAATCGACAATGAGCTACTTGTCCAACTATTCCAGCGCAGTTTGACCGGACCCGCGCTGACTTGGTTGATGAACACTGACCCAAATACCATTCGCACACGGCCAGATCTGGCTAACGCCTTTGTGACGCACTATGCATACAATAAAAAAACTCAGTTATCAAGGCGTAAGCTAGAACTCGTTAAGCAAGGACCCACTGAGTCTTTCACCGACTTCATCACATAGCTTACTATAGAGGGGAAGGGCCCAAGCTGCTCAGTTTCAAAAGAGACCCTCGGAGGAAGATCAAATTGCTATGGTCTTGAAGAGCCTGAACCCTAAGTATACCAATAGGTTGACACTTACCCATCATCCAACCTTTCATTCTTTAGTTTGTGCTGGCTGCCAGATAGAAGATGCATTGGCAGCTGGGCGTTCGCTCCCCCTTTCTACGCCGTTGCTTTGCAATTTGCAACGGGTCCTCGAATAATAAGCAGAAAAAGTCTGCCGGGACCTCTCGGGCTAAAGCAGAGGTGAATACAATTGGAGCGGCGTCGCTGAACCAAACGCCTTACTATACACACTCCATCAGAAGGTCCGATTCATCCAGGGCAGCCAAATCGTTATGATTCACGGAGATCCGGATCGTCCGCCTGTTAAGAAAGTGAGAGACTACGCTGGATTCGTGCCCCCCTATTAGTAAGGTTCAGATTGGAGATCCGACGGAGCCGGAATTCTTTATTAGAAAGGGCAGGAAGTTAACATGGTGGAATTCAGCCCTCCGAGGAAAGAGTTGCTCCCGTCCTACTCATATGGGTAAGGGGAAAGGGCAACCCCAAAATCCTAAAGTAAAAAAAGGCAAAGGGCTACCTTCCGGGACTAGGATTGGGATGATACCAGCAAGGGCCTCCAGAATTCCCCGAATACCCAGTGCACTACGGGACATTTGGTTTGGGGTACAGGCCAAATAGGCAGGAACTGCATGATTACCATTGGAGAGGTGCAAAGGACAGATGTGCCAGTTAGATGATAATAATTACCAGGGGCGGTATTTGATTGAAATAGTGTGGTACTGGTACGAATGACTTTCTTTAATTATATAGCCCCTCTTCTAATTCCACGAATAGATTTGATCGATTAGGTTCTTCTTCGCTTTTAAGGCTTGTTCAATCAATCTCATGGGTTCCCATGGCTCGTCCTATAGGAAGGGGGATATCCCAGGGAAGTAAAGGTAGCTTGCTTACTTAGTGCTTGCGCTAAGGCCTGCTGACCCTATCTTTCTTCCATACTCGCAGCGAGTCTTACGAACGAGTGGAGCGTCTTCAATGCCGCCTAAACAGTTAAATAGTGGCTTGTTTTCGAGTCCTTCGGAAAGGATACTCCTAATGGTACCTTAGTTCTCCATAGGCGTCTGAAGGGGGAGTGGAGTGAAGGCATTCTCTTGGGGGAAGCCCGCCCTATACTAAGAGAAGAGGGCGCTATTTAAGGCCGAAGCACAACCAGACTCTTGTTCTTCCTCTTCAGCGGAAAAAGAAATAAGCAGGGTTCGTTTTGAGTTTAGCCCACGAAGCGGGGATATGGGGGTAAGTCCGCTAAGTCCAAGAAATTCTGCAGTAACCTCACTCGCTCCTTCGGGATATATTTACTCCGAAAAAAGGAAACAACAAAGTGGAGGTACGGGGTTCCATTCCACAGGCAGCGAAGCAGTAATTCAGTATGCGACTTAGCTTTTGTTAAGGTAGGGTGGTGGTAGGAGCGAATCCACCTGCCCAGGCGATTCTTATCTAAGTTTGAGCGCAGGGGAGCTATAAGTCAATCAGCTGGGTCAAACTAGCTAGCCTGCGTCATGTACGGCATATGCCAGAAAAAGAGGCAAAAAAAACAGAGTTGGAACTTCTTGTTCGAGTAGATGCGGGATTGACTCTCCGGGTGTACCGCCCACTGAGAATTGGTGAGGTGACGTCCCTAGCTAAATGGTTTGAGAATGGAACAGCCCGTCCATCTTCTGGGGTAGCAAGGCCAGGAAGTAGAGATTAGCCTTCCCGCATTTCTATTCTTAGTCAATTATATTTGTCTTGTCGTTGAAGCGTGCTGCTGCTCCTGTCGAGAGGTCTTACTTAGATCACATTGGGCTTGGGATGGGACAAGCTTCTCTATCAATTGGCAAATCTGAGCCTTAATCTTTCTATTCAAATTAGGGTTATAAAATATGAATATTTAGTAAGAAGCCATCCACGCCGAGGTTAACAAAGAATTGGATTTCCCATGAAAAAAAAATTTTAAGCCAAAGCAAGTACATCTGATATCGATCACTCTACTTCTTAACCGAGCCCTCAGCGGCTGTCATTCCAGTTGTTGATACCGTAGTAAGCAAATCAATGGATACCTTAGATAGCTAAACTCGCTCAACGGCGAAAGGTCCGAACTACAGCCCTGGCAAATAAGGCAGTTTTTCTTACCCGGCGACTATACCCGTTGTTACACAGATTAGCACTTAGCCCGTCGATGTCCATGTGTATTGGCTTTGGCCCGGTTATGATTGTAATGAAGTATAAACCACTCCCAGTCCCCAACCATTGGTAGACACATCTAAAAGAAAGGAGATATCTCAACTCATTCTGGAGGAGGTGTGCAAATGCAAATGGGGTAACCCCCGCGTATGCCGCTTTTAAGCCTTGTTCCAACGTCCGGATGTGCCATATTCCCAAAATAAAATGAAAACAGGATTCTTGGGTAGTCATAGAGCGGGTTTACTTGTTTCTAGAGGAAGCCTAATCAGCTAGTCGCGCGGAGCTACTGCGTTCCTCCCCCTATCGGTGGAGCTACTGCGTTCCTTCGCTCAACCGAAACGGGCTGAAACGACAACAATTTCTGGGAGCCCGTATTGGCCGGGAGCTAGAACCGCAACAACCCCGTGGTTGACGTCTTATCTTAGCACTTTATCACCTATCTTTGCCAGGGGAGTCCCGTCTTTTGCTAACGAAGAAAGAGCAATGGTATTCATTAATAAGTATTTATAGCCGACCATTTAATTTAGAAAAAGATGCCAGCTAGATGCTTAACACATCAAGCTCGGTAGATTCATTTGGTTGTTTTTCCTTGGCTTATCGAACCAGCGTATGCCCATTCCTCCTTTGATGACTCCCAGTAGAGAAAGCCTAAATTTGCCGATTAAGGCCCGTCTCAGTGATATGGCCTAGATGTATCTTTCTCATTCCCTGCTGACCTGGCTGGCCACGTTACTGAGTTCCTAGGAACGAGCAAGGAAGATTTTGAGCCCCAACGACAAACGAACCTACGGGCGGGGCATTTTCGGAGAGTAGCCCGCTTCCTTCTTACTTCCAATTGTCCGGTCCGGTTCTTTCTTTAATGTGGAATCGTTTTAGCCTATTAGATCTAAGGCCCAGCAAACAGAGGAAAAGCAACTTGACCTCGTTTAGAGGTTAAGGAGATGAAAGAGAGGAGGTTACGTTACTAGGGGAGACAAACGCGCTTCGGATGAACATTCGGCTAAAGGATCTGGAAGTGGCCCTGACGGAACTCACTCTTGATCAGATCCGTAGCAAGCACTGACGAAACTATACTTTAATTCAGGCTTTAAAGCCGTAGTTTACACTCGCTTCTCACCCCTCGCGATTTGCAGAGCTAAGACCGGCCGGGTTTTGTTTCTCAGTCTCTTTCTATCAGTAGGCTAGCCCCCCAGGTACTCTCTTTCAACCTGACGCGCTTCGGCCCCTCTTTTGGTTCTCCGCATATCCAATAAAAACAAAGCGTGCTGCTTCAACGAGCTCTCCTTCTGATGGTGGTGGATCAATAACTGAGTTTAATGTAGTTCTTCCCTCCGGAAACTTGGTTTTAAGCTATTTTTCGCTCCGTTGAAGAAGACTCACTACCCTACTACACTGATAAGAGTGGAGTCCCAAGCCAAGCAAGAGACGGATTCATAGTCAACTCGATCGACTGAAGAAACTGCCTTTACTGCTGCTGCTGAAACGAGATCCCCCGATTCAACTCGCTAAGTAACCCTTTTTAACCCCGCATCCGACGAGTTAACGACAGCAGAGTTAGTGGTTCCTATCGATGAATGCCCTGCAGAACTTATGGATAGGCTAGGCATACGGCTCAGGTCCAGCAGCAAGATAAGGCCCTTATGTAACGGAACTAGAAAAGTAGCCAGTTAGCAAGATATGGATTCAAAGCGAGAGTACGGGGATGTGGAACAGACAGAATAAACGGACTCTGCTGCTGATGCTGAAACGAGCTAGTTCTTCGCGAAAGAATCGTCGTATGCTCCGGGATGAAGACTTCCCTTCTACTGCTAAAAGGAGTAGGCCCGGCCCTGACTACAATACACTTGTATTCAATTCCATTTCAGATAAGCTACTAAAGCGAGAATCCACAACTGAATAAACGGAATCAACTGAAGCCGATGCCCTCCCTGCCTCTGTTGCTGATGAAACTAGATCCACGGATTCTCCTTCGGAAACTACTTCAGCTTCGTCTCCTTAGTCCCTATTCACTAAGCTTACTCTCTTTCAGATCGATCCTCGCTTATGCCCCTCTTGTGCAGAATGAGACTTTTAAATTGAAAATACGGGGTTTATAGACCTTGTGCAACTGAACCTTCACCCAAGATGTAAACCTTGTTCTTGCCTTTGGTCATATCTGGCTGCCGGTCTGCTTCACCCCCGCCCCGTTTGAGTGCTTGTTCTTGTTCTTGTTCCTGAGCTTGACGGAACTTGATAGAAGTAGTAAACGTCAGTTAAGCCGTAGTGCGCTAGATAGAAGTAGGAATAAGTCAAGCTGGCTGATCAATCCGGAAGGAGGTCATATGCTTTGGAAGAATCGTTGTGTGCTGTATCCGGAGTTGCTAGACGTGGATAAAGAGATAGAGAGGCACCGGATATACATTTAAGTAATAAGTTACCTCCCTGATGTAGTTTGTAGTGTTCCAAGAGGAACTAGAGATACATCGGGATCAAGAAAGAGATCCAGGTGGAAAGCCTAAGTGTTTTGATCTCCTTTGATCTTTCCCAAGCCAATGCCTATTTGAGATTTTACATATATTCCTTACCATTTCTCTTTCCAGGGCTAACACCCTCTCTTTTAGTGAGAGGTTCCCTCGAAGTGAATACCTGCTCCCTATGGTCGCCTGCACCTTTTCTTGATCGCCAGGCTGGTGGCTGTTCTTTTCAAAGATAGTGGTGGTATGCCCTGGGAAGCGCTGCGTTCTCCTGTTATTCTTTATTCCCCGGAATCATAAAAGTAAGTGAGAGGTGAAGCGTCAATTCGAGAGGTCAGTAACAAGTATTCCCCAAATCCACGGGAATCATAATAACAATGATGCAATTTATTTGAAAGAATTATTCATTCGGGCCGGGTTTTTGAATTCCCGCCTTTAGACCACCCTCCTCTATGGTAGCAGACGAGCTACTCGACTCCAAGCTTTCCGCACCTGGTATGAGCGAAAGGACGAACTCCAGGCCAACAAGTGCTTTTCATACCCGGTCGCGTCTCTCTCTTGGCCCGCCCTAGTGTATGGCCTATATAGGGGGCTTGCTTCTTCAGCCCTGGGCTCAGGCTTCTGCTCTGATTCCAGAACATTCTTCACGTAGGTTCTTACGGTACAACACGAGTCAAAGAAAGCCTTACGAGCCGATCTAACAACTAAACTAGGATAAGCCTGACAACCATACCGCTTCGCGCACTCACACCTAATAAACTCTTTGCCGTTAGAGCAATCCTTAGCCTCTGACTATATGATTTCAAGCCATACGCTTTTCTTTTCCTTTTTAAGGGCTTGGGCCGAGCAGAATATACTATAACAACCCTGGCTGGCTACCAGCTGCTTCAAAAGCCAAGTGATTTCCCAATGAAGAACCTCAGGCGTTAGCGCAAGCAAAATGCTTTCTTTTTAAGGGCCTGGTGTACTGTGAGAAAGACTAACTTTCTCTCTAAAAGCTAGTTTTTTTGTGGTGAAATGTCGCCTACTTTTATGGTTTTGGTACAATGGAAAGGTATATATACGATCGACCGAAAGGCTTATAACCAACCCCTGTAATCAATTAAACTATCGTCTGTCTAGTTCGCTCAGACGAACGAACAGGAATGGACTCTACTCAAGACAGAGCGAAGAGAGAGACCACTGCTAGCTTAGGTAGAGAGAGAAATACACTTCTGGCATCCCCGCCCAAGAGCTAGCTTGGTGGGCTACATATTATAAATAAGCGTAGAGCGAGGCGATTGGAATGAGATACGAGATCGACGGACGGTACAGTACACATACATAAAAAGATTTAAAAACTACTTGAGACTAAGGCAGGTTTGGAAGTGAATTAAGTGAGGTTCAAGTTTGCTTTCCAAGCTGAGGGAGAATATGTTCTCTTACTTCCGGATAAAAGGCATCGATATGCCTGTAACGAACGGAGTCTTTATTATTTATCTTAGCCATAGAACGTTTCTCCAGAAGAAGCACAGCACGCTACTGCCCTCGTGGTTGTATGGCAAAAAATTAAAGCACTTGAAGTGGCGCTAAGCCAGGCGGCGATACGGAAGTGAGCGAGACGAGACTGAGGGAGGTGGGGTAGGAAGGCTAGACTATGTACTAAGCCCTGCATGCACAAGGACGTCTTTTTGAGAAAGTCCTGAATCGTACCTTTTTCGAAAACATAGTAAATTGAGCTGCATTTCGATAGTTTTTGTCTCTCGTTTTTCGTTCGCCCGGACACCGCTTCTTCCGATCTTTCTTTCATAGCCTTCTTTCTTTCAGATGTATCTACCGCTCTCACAGCCTTGAATTACACTAACACGGCTGATTCCAAGCATAAATGTCATGAAAATGTATCTAGGAGAAGGATAACTTAGAGAACTACTGCTCATGTATTAAATTCAAAAAAGCCTAATCCTGTGCCACACTACATTCCCAAGCCTCCATATCCTCAACGGTTGGTTGCGCCCAAGAAAGACACTCATTACAATGAAATCATGGAGATGTTTAAGAAAGTCCAAATAAATCTCCCATTACTTGATGCTATCAAGCAAATTCCTTCCTATGCTTAAAAATCTTTGCACACAAGGGTGCAAGAGAGGGTTTCACTTTCTGAGGAAGTTAGCGCGCGTAAAATCCCAACTAAGTGCAAGGATCCAGGGAGTTTCACTATTTCTTGTGTCATTGGAGATCATCAATTCGAGAAGGCATTACTCGATCTTGGGGCTAGCGTAAATTTGATGCCATATTCTGTTTACGAGCAATTAAGGCTTGGTGAGCTAAAACCGACTTCTAT